>NC_039276.1:24241802-24541802 GCF_003368295.1 Carassius auratus
GTTGCCCCCCAAAATATGCGTGTTGGGAAGAAAATGCAGAGCGACCGGGAGAGCCGGAGCAGTGTTCGACGAGAGCTGCGGCTCGCAACGTCTTACCGGCGAGCCCTCCGAGCTGCTTATGAGAGGAGCACGATGCCAGATATCAAGAAATGAGGGACCCTTGCTGCCTCCGGAGGGACCTGCGGCTCTGCTGCACCGGAAGGAAGAGTCCCTTTTGCGGCTGAGTACGAGGCGCAGTTTGATGCATCTGATGGAGGGCTCTCACTGCGACTGAAGGGAGCCAGCGGCTGTACCCCATCGGGAGGGAGATCCCTGGCCGCCATCGAGTATGCAACATAACTCGGACGGGGGGTTCACACTGCGACCGAAGGGAGCCGTGGGTCTGCTGCACCAGAAGGGAGAGCCCCGTCAGATGCTGAATAGGCAATGAGATTCGAGCCGCTGTTTGGCGCGTCGGATGAAGGGCTCCTAATCCAACCGAAGGGAGCCAGCGGCTGTACCCCATCGGGAGGGAGATCCCTAGCCATCGTTGAGCATGCAACATAACTCAGATGGGGGGTTCACACTGCGACTGAAGGGAGCTGTGGGTCTGCTGCACCGGAAGAGGAGCCCTAGTCCGATGCTCAGAAGGCAAAGAGACGCAACTGTTGGAGGGACTCCCGCTGCATCCTAAGGGAGCTGCGGCTCTGCTGCACCGGAAGGGGGAGTCCCCCATTGCGGGTTTATGTGAGGCACGTTTTTTCCGCCTCGGAGGGTTCTCTCAGCCTCCGTAGGGGGTTCGCAACTCTGCAGCAGGATTGCTGCCCTGGAGGGGAGAGCCCTGATAGACGCTAACTGGAATACGACTGTTGGAGGGACTCTTGCTGCGTCCGAAGGGAGCTGCGGCTCTGCTGCACCGGAAAGGCGAGTCCCCCTTGCGATGCGAGGCATTGCTTGATGCGTCTGATGGAGGGCTCTCACTGCGACCAAAGGGAGCCAGCAGCTCGTTTCCACCGGGAGGGAGAACCATGTCTGCCCTTGAGCATGCAACATAACTCAGACGGGGGGTTCACCCTGCGACCGAAGGGAGCCGTGGGTCTGCTGCACCGGAAGGGAGAGCCCCATCAGATGCAGAATAGGCAAGAAGATTCGAGGCACGGTTTGATGCATCGGATGGAGGGCTCCAGCTGTGACCGAAGGGAGCCAGCGGCTGTGTTCCCCCGCGAGGGAGATCCCTGTCCGCCATAGAGCATGCAACATAACTCAGACGGGGGGTTCACCCTGCGACCGAAGGGAGCCGTGGGTCTGCTGCACCGGTAGGGGAGCCCCGTCCGATGCGGAGTAGGCAAGAAAACGCGACTGATGGAAGGACTCTCGCTGCGTCCGAAGGGAGAGTCCCCCTTGCGACTGTATACAAGGTGTAATTTGATGCATTGGATGGAGGGCCGTCACAACGACTGAAGGGGGCCTGTGGCTCTGCTGCACCGGGAGGGATAACCCCGTCTGCCACTGAGTGCACAGCGCAACTCAATGACAGATGAAAGGCTCACACTGCGACCGAAGGGAGCCACTCCCCAGCTGCACCGGAAGGGAGAGCCCGGTCCGATGCTGAAATAGGCAAGGAGATTGTAACGATGGCTGGAGGGCCCTTACTTTGGCAGAAGAAACGATAACAGAGAGGCTTCTATTATTCAAGTACACAACATGACTTAAGGAGGATTTTTTTTTTTTTTTTTTATAAATGTCTGATGAACAACAACCGAGGGCATCTATCGGATTATGTGAAAGGCCCCTTTTGAGCTGCTTAAGTTTAGGGCTGAAACGATTCCTCAAGTAACACGATTAAAAAAAAAATTATGTAGGCAAATTCCTCTGCCTTGAAGCCTCTTTTAATTTATTCTAAATCCCACGTCATGTTCTTTCACAATGATTTATTGTATATATTTTGTATATTTATCTGATCGTGCTTCTCCCGAACTTTGTTAATAAAACCACATTTAGGGATTCTGCATTCTGGATGGGATGGAAAGATCATTCCACCAGCCAGGAATGGTGAACGAGAATGTTCTGGAAAGTGATTTTGAGCCTCTCTGTGATGGTACCACAAGGTGTTGCTCACTAGCGGATCTTAGACTTCTGGAGGGGATGCAGATTCGTAGTAGTGGGTGGAAGTAGGCGGGTGCTGAGCGTGTGGCTGTTTTATATGTAAGCATCAGTGTCTTGAACTTGATTTGAGCTGCAACCAGCCTTCTTCGCCACTTCACAATGAAAACCATGCATGCAGCTTTTGTATTCTTGTATTGGACAATCAATGATGATTAAGTCCAACATCTGTCCAAAGATCACCAAACTTAAACTTTGCAAGTTCTTCATGTACTTTCATTTCTGCCCTCGTTCTCGTACATGAGTGCAAGTCTAGCATGACCGCACCATATTAATTCCGACAGAGCATGTACTTGTCAATGATAATATTCTACCTTTTATACTGCCCCCTGTTCACTGTTCATAAGTATCAGATATTCTGTAACCACGATTTCATATAGCATGGCATGAGATTTGGTTTATAGATGACAGTGATCAAGCATGAGAATAGATTGACAGCATGGGGACTGGGACAGCGAAAACCAGAGGAAAAATCTTGTGTTCTCCTAATTAAAGTTTGTTTCTTTCAGTGTTGTAATCAGACCCTTTAATCTCTGTTTGAACTGCCTCTGACAGTGGCTGGCGGGCACACGTCAGCTGCGTTGGTTTAAGGCCTCTGATTTATCAAACAGACCACTAGTGGCACTTCCGCAATTTCCCCCGAGGCAATCCTTCAGAGAAGTTGTCAGCTTCAATATTGCGGCTCGCTCCATGACATCTTACCGGTTTCAGCTTTCCTGGGATTTTACAAACGCTGCTGCAACATTTTACCCACAGTCATGATGTCTCTGGCTACAGCTATTACATGCATTTTCAACCACAACTCTGAAACAGTGTGTGTTTTGAGCGCAGCCGTCAGACTCTCTGAGGAAGAAGTTGTAATCTACACAAATGCCAGAGGTTTATTAGCGGTTTTACATACTACTTGCTGCATCTATTTTTGTGCTTCTTGCAAGTAGCTTAGCAACAACAGAAACTAAAGGAATTATAGGAGTCAAGAGAACTCAACTGATCAGCAGCTGTCAGTGTTTGATGCAGTTTTTTGAGCTATCCTTCATACAAGTGAATTTTATTTCATAACACATGAATTAAGATTCAAATGAAAAGCAAATTACAACCCGAGGAAGTGGCTCTGTGTCATCATCTTCTTTAATGTACACTGAGTCGAAATGTCCACATGGACAGAAGAACCGAAATCCAAATAGCGCTGAGAAGAATGTAAATACTTCTACAGAATTAACATTGAGTTGAAACACGTAAACTATACAATCAGTATTTTGGGGTTAGTAAGATTTTTTTTTTTTTTTTAAAGAAATAACTTTATTCTGCAAGGATGCATTAATATAAAGTGAGTAAATGAGTAAACAATAAACATTATTTCAAATAAATGCTCTATATTCATCAAAGAATCCTGAAAAACAATGAAAAAATCATTTTAAAAGAAAACATTTTAAATTGTAGAAATAATGTGACTCTATTACTTTTTTACTTATTTTATTTTGTGAATTTTGGTTTTAAAATTAGATTTAGAGAATTAGATAAAATTTTGCCTTGCATAAGATTCAAATTCATAAAAAATGGAATGAACAAACAAATGCACTGATCGTTATGTTGTTCCAAACCTCTATGACTTCCATAAGACACGAAATGAAAAGTTCTACCAGAAAGACTCGGGAGATAGAAGAATGTATGAAGCATACATTTATTGACAGCTCAGCGAGCACAATTATAAATTTCTTTGGCGGAAGGCCCCGTCCATGGTTCGTAATCCGAGGGTAGCGAATCTGCATTTCCTGCCTGAAGACGAAGGCAGGGGCGCAGCAGACCCCCTGGAAGGTAAGGACAGGACCATCCTGGTGGTGGTGGGGAGGGTGGAGGTTGTTGTCGCGTCGGCATCTGCGAACTCAAACATGTGTAAGTACGATCTTTTATACAGGAGCATAAAGACGTGATTTGATAATGATGAAGGTAATTAGTGACGAAGTGATTGAGTCTTCCTGGCAGAACTTAGGCTAAAGCTTCCATTTCATTAGAATATCAGACCTTCTCTTTTACATAAAATGAACGTAGATAGGAACCAGGTACTCTGAAGAACAAAAAGGTATATAAAAGTAAATAAAACCAGACAATCCATGCACTACATGCAGGGGTTTAAAGCCATATATTTATGAATTTTCAGTTTTTGAGTTGCCTATTCTTTTAAGTAAAGTAATAAAGACCATTACTGGGATAATAAGCATTTACTGTATATAAATATACAGATCTGTCAATTGGAGAGCTTGAGAATGATGTTAAATGATTTATAAGTAGTGGAAAGCTTGCTGCCAAAGGTGTTTCTGAGGTTAAAAATAAAGATTTTCTGCTGACATCAACCAAGTGAACATTTTTAGTTTAGTAGCATGAATTAAAGAGTGACTCAAGTCCAGCAGGAAGGATTATTTATGTATGCCAACATTTTTGTTGATTTGGGACATTCTGGGGTAAAGAAAAGATGTCTGCATAATATAAAAACAAGCGAGATGTCACTGGAGAGGCCAGACCTGTCTAATTAAAGAGGCTGTGTGATTTTAAATGCCACACGTTCCTGGGAAAAGCAAGAGAAATCAAACTGACTCTGTGAGTGAAATGTAATCAATTGTCAGACAGAAATTCTCGGACATATTTAATGTGTGCAGATCAATGAAATGCTCTAATGCTGTGGCATGCTATGCCTGGTGGAGTTTCTCTATGACGAGCTCATAAATTAACAAGCTCAAAGTACTGACAGTTTCTGAGACACCTCCAATTTCATAGCGCTCTTCAAAACCTCTAAATGCAAACTACAGACACTGCCGAGCCCTGTAGGAATCAGACCCACACAGCTGTCAGCAACAGTGCTTCTTTACAGGAAAATTAGACTTCTTATGATTTATTTAATTCATAATGCCATAAAAAAATGCATAGGCCTCTGCAAAAACTAAAACTGGATTGCTCATTTTAGAAAAGTTTCAAAAATTGCACAGCTTTACTGCTGCCTCTGTGTTAAACGCTTTCAAAATTTATAGACTCAATTTGTGGATGAATAAATGGGGACTGATGGTTAATATTTGATTATTCCTGCAGTGAATAACAAGATTTATGCCTCCATAAACAAGAGATGAGAAAAAGCATTATAAAACCTTTGCATTGCATTTCATAAACAGCTATACAAATTTTAACTATGAGAAGCAATCTGATCCATAAAAAATGAGCATGAAAACAATCTTTTCTATGTTTTTAAAATATCCCCAATAAAGATGATGAATAAATTCCTTTACATTAGTAAACTCTCATATACACTGAAAATACATTTCACCAAAATCCTGGGGTTATTTTATGGTTAAACTGTGGCAATTTAATCATTCGTATGAAAATAATCCAGAGCAAAGAGCCTTTGGGTATAATGGAGTTGGGCAAATCCCATCATTAGACACTGTACAGATGACAATTTAAACTTCAAATGCAACCATTATGAGTTTTTTTTTTTTTTCACATAAATTGAGCAAGACAGCATTTTTCTGCTTCTTTTTTTTCTTCATCGATTTTATGTGAAGGAAACTCTCAGTGTTAGGAATGAGCAGCTTTCGTTATAATGGCCCTTCCATCACACTTGATTCCTCCACTCTGATTTCTGTCAGGCATTGTGTTCGGCGAGAAAATGCGTTCATGCGCATCTCACAATATTGGATCCAGAGAAATGACTACAAAATGTATATGAAACTATCTGCCATGTTCAAAACCACTCGGAAGACCTCTTTGCTCCCCGGGCTTTCAGACTCTTTCCTGTGTTGTCAATCCGTTGCTTTCTATTGAAATCTCTAAATTGACGTCACTCACCAAGAAAAGCAAAGCAGAGTTGTCTTCAATTTATGAGACACGAATGTGTTATGAATCTATAACACCTGCAAAGAGGAAAGTCATAAGATAATACGATACATGCCTCAGAAGGGTTTCCAAAGGAGATAACACCCATATTAAATCTCCAATCTCCCTCTCAGGTCCTGTTAACGACAGATGCAGTTTATTGATGAAGAACTTATGTCGCAAACCATAGGCCTGTCTGTATAAAATAATTGAACTGGTTCTGTTTTCATCACCCTCCTCCAAGCATTAACTGTGACTTCTTTTAAGAACTAATCTAGTTCCACATCAGTTTAACTAAGGCTCTGTTTACACCTGGTATTAAGATTGTGATTTGATCACAAGTGGTCAGTCAAGACCAAGACTTATTGCTGTTTACTGCTGCACTGAGACATGACTATTTGTGGCTTGTGTTTTGAGGTATGGGTCTCTGATATACATGCATTACTTACTATGCCAATATATTAGCGCAAGTACAGAAAAAGCTCAAATAAGTCAAAAAAGAAAAAGAAAGTTAAAACCCATCAAGCTTCTGCTGTTTTTTTTTTTTTTTGCATGATTGGATGGCAAAATGTTTAAGATCTCGTTTAGCTGCATTTATTTGATCAAAAATATCAAGATATTGAAATATTATAAAAAATTAACTATAACTGTTTTCCATTGGAATATATTTAAAAATGTAATTTATTCCTACGTTGGCAAAGCTGACATATTTTGAACATTACAAATGTCTTTATGACACTTTTACATTTTGTTAAACGTGTTTAATCAATACTTTAAGTGCACATTAACTTAGACAGCCCTATAATTTTTCTTAAAAATACTCTTTGCAAGCCCTTAGTGGATCCCAGTTAAAAAATAAAAATAAAAACCTGCTCCAGCACACACCAAGATGTTAACGTGCACATATGCAGATTGTAATTTTCTCTCCTCTCGTCTTCTCAATGTTCATTTTTCCATCAGTTTATCAGCATGGGACAAACAGTCATGTGACTATAATTATATGTTGTGTGCTAATGAAGGGCTTTGGCAATTAAAGGGATTAAATGAAAAGCCCACACACATTCATAAACTTATAATGTATTTTTCTGCAGTGTATTTGTGCAGTACCATAATACAAGGGTTAAATGGTTTGCTCAAATAAAGGGTGACTGTAGCAAGTGGAACCCATGTAACAATTATTAATTCTCTGCTGGTCAATGGCTTACAGCGTCAAAATCTGCTGAGAGAGACATTCTGGGATGCAGCGGTTGGTTTTCAATTATGTAGTGCTGTGTTACACACATCATGAGTGGCAGCAGGGGAGAGCAAAATTGAAATGAGACTCAGCTCGCAACTTGATAGGAAGGGCCATGAAAGCAACTCAAAGCTAAATTTCATTAATTAGATTTCTAATGGCCCACAGTGGGATTTGTCCTTGATTCGCTCCATTCTGACACATTTCTGGTACATTTTTTCAAGGTGTCCAAAAGTGCTTGACATTCATGCGATCAAAACAAACATACTACCACTTAACCTCAGTCCAGAATGGAAGTTCATTATTCTCAAGCACAAAAGAGAGTCGATAAGTCTGCCACACACAGCAGAGGAAATCATATTCCCTCCTTTATCCATAGAGTGCTTGAACTGAATGAGTCAGAAAAAAAAAAAACTGATGAAATATCACGGGTGAATGGATCATGGGAAAAGACTGTAAGGTCAATGCTCTCATAGACACTTATTCAGGCAAAATACTTCTTGCTAAAGCTTGTTTCTTTTCCTAATGCTTTCATTTTGCATCCCTGACCACAGATTGCACCGACCTTCATGATAACTAACAAGGAAATAAATGCACGCTGCTTATCTGGAGCACTCAAAAGTAAGTTCAAGGAATCTCACAAATCATGTTTCAGAAGGGAATTATTTTATGTATCAAAGCTGGACTTGTTTTAACTGGAAGAAGGAAGAATAGCTTGTAAACTGCCCACTGTTTCTCCCTCATACATGAGTCATAACATGAGAGCACCAGCAATACTATTAGTATCAATGTGATAGTGAAAACAGACCAGGTCTAGAATGTCATAACTTGGTTTTGTGGCATAAAAACAAAAACATTTCTTCTCCAATCTACATCCAGGCATGTTGCAAAAATGCAAGGACCTGTCAACAGAGGGCACTGTAATCTATGGTACAAGGCCACTGTCACCAGTACATCTACAGCCCCCTCTGAGTTACACATCCTTTCCTCCCAACTGTTTCATCTCATTGAGAATTGGAATATGGCATACAGGGATTGCATGAACAATTAAACTTCAGATGTGAAAATTGAGCTGCCCATAGAACTCAACAGAAAGCAAAATGAGTTAAATAAAGAGCTGACTCTCTTTTGATTGCTCCATGCTCTGGGAAAACACGACCCAAATAAAGATGCATGTGTCTCCAAAACTGAGAAAAACATGTATCTATTCTTAGAAACGAGGTGAAAATATATTGCTTGTCTTGCAGATACCAGAATTTGCTTGCATTGCTCATGACATCCTTGTTTTTCAATGCATGTTGTCGACTTGTTTCAAAAATGGGAATTGCCATATCCCAGGAATGATGGCAACAAAGGTTGTGGTAACTGAAATGTTTCTGTTATTTACCAGATTTTGACGGATAATTCCAAATGCTGCCTGTCATTCTGACAGTTATAAAGTAAACCATGCAAACGTGGTATGTCAAGACACACACAAGAATCAGTAAAGATTTAGAAGGCCAGATTTTCAGTGAATTTTCAGTGAATAATGCCTTTGCTATCGAATGGCTTCAGAAGATTTGGCATCCTGTGCACGAATCAAATGAACACTTTTTTTAAGCAGGCAGTCTCTTTTGTTTTATGACAAAACAAAGGCTTTTAAAATGATTTTAAATACAAATAAAATGACAGAGTAATCAAGATTATTTGCATCAGAACCCCTATATGGGAAGGATCATGTCGAGATAAAGTAATGTCTGTTTATCCTCCATCAGAGGCCAAGATTTAGCATGTATGTGTGGGCAGAGATTTGAATGACTGGGGAGAAATGGTTGTTGTTGACCAGTAATCTCTCAGCACCTGATCAAATTAGGAAACCTTGGCTGATGTCCCCTGACAGCTGTGGCACCAAAGCGGCTTGGAAACTCTCTGAACGCAAAGCCTGTTACATTGGAGCTTCATATCAGACACTGCAGATGGAGGAAAAGCCTTATCTCCAGAAACTGCTCAGGTTTGCACCTTCAACAACACAGTACGTTTCCCACAGTCTGCAACTGCTGTTAGAACTACCCATTGACTCAAATGCACTGAGTCTTATTATACTGCAAAGGACTTAGATCATCAAACAACGTGACCCACATGAATATGTCAGCTGAGCCCAGCAATGTTAGAAATAGATTTGAATTCAAACTCCTCACTGCTGTTAACAGCAAAACATTGGTGAAATACGGTGGACAAAAGAGTCTCTGCTAAAGTCCTGATAATGGGGACATGCATTGATAAATGGGAATTGTTCTACAATATGTCCTTGAAACAAATGTGCCTTGACCTGTTTTATCCCCAAGTGTCAGAATTCAAATAAGTATTCCTGGGCTCCAGGACAGTTTTTTGACATCTGCACCAGATGCCTGTCACCAACTACCATGTTCATGGAAACAAACAAAGGACAATCTGCATGTGTTAAAGGAAAATTGTCTTAAAAAAGACAATTATTTCATTATTAACTCACCTTTTAACTCAACAGAGAGAGAGAGAGAGAGAGAGAGAGAGAGAGAGAGAGAAACATAAATGATGGCAGATTTGTCATTTTTGTGAACTATCCCTTTAAGGGACAGGCATATGCTTCTGTTGTAGGATGAAATATGGGGAGGCCTATGTGTGGTAAACATTTCAACAGCAATAGAAACCTAAACGTCTCCAGCAGTCACTGTACCACTAGCGCAGAGTGGGCGGGGTGTTAACAGCACGTGTCACTTCCTGTGAGACCCATCCCTCTTCACAGTGTACGCTTGTAATCCCTGTGTCGAGTCCAGACGGTCATGCCATGCCACAGCACTGCTAGCACAGACTGAGCCAAAACACACAAGCACGCTCCCAACACATCCTGCCATTTGGCCGTTTATGTTATGTAACTCCATATTCATGGTGCATGCGTGGATGCATCGCTGTTAAAACAATAATCAGTCTGTATGAAATCCAAAAGCCAAACAGTGATAAGCACTGATAGGTAGGATACAAAGTCGAGTACCAGTGTTCAATAAATAATAATGTGTATCAATAAATCCTTCATGACATCATGTCATGTGACCTGATTAAGGCACAAGCAATTCACATGCCATGTCAACCAATTAAACATTTATATAAAATGACAAAGAAGTATCAGTCAAATTATATTTGAATTGCAAATTCATTTAATTTAATGTTTAAATGGATTGTTGATTGTTATTATTGTGGTGAACATTATACATCATGAAATGTACCACAATGCATTACTGTCCTTAACAATTTAAGATCTTCCTGTGATTAAAGGATTGACACATCAGCGTAAAATTTAATGGATGCACAGTCGCATGTGTTCAGATGTTGTCTATTTTGTTTAGGATAAGCCACATTCAAAGACAATCAGAGAGGGAGAGAAGTATCCACTCTATTAAGACAACTTTAAAATTCTATTTAAGTATGTGTGAGCAAGTGTGTGTGTGTTTGTTTGTTACGATAAGTTAAATCGTTTTGCTTTAATGTGTCTGCGCTATAATTTCTAATGACATGCTTGGCACCGCACACCCCTGTGGCTTACGGCTGGAATGCATGGGACAGCCATGGCGGCCACATTATTCTGCAGCATGACGAAGTGGTTCTGTCATGCTGGCTAATGTGGCTGTGCTTTCCTCTGAAGTGCTGAAGACGGGGCCCGCTTCTGTTTCTCTGTCCCCAGCCAAAATTCTGCCGGTCAGTCATGTTTTCTCTCTCTCTCTCTTTCTGCTGCTCTTGCATTAATAAAGCATACAGTGAAGGTTCTCAAAGCTTCCACTTCTGCTAGTGAATGCATGATTTTGAAGTTATTTTTTTTTCTTTGCCACTGGCCTGAGAGGGAAGTTCAGGTCATTCTATGCAGCCCACAGATGCAGAAACATCATGCAGAGCTCGTGACGAGGTTTGCATGCATTTAAGTGATATGGCCAGAGATATGATATAACTTCAAAGTATATTTAAAGTGTGGAGGTGTTACAGTGGTCCACATGCCAAAACCAAAAACAACACAAACAAGATTTACTTAATATCTCAACCCTTTCACCTAAACAGCAACTGGAAAAACTAATGGAGATAGAAAAGACTCTCATATATTGTTTCAGCAGATTTCAACAGATTTGGCTGATTAGACACCAAAAGTGACTTCACACATTTATGAACAAATGTTCTTCCAGTAACATTAACAGAATGTTCATCTAATGTTACCTGGTCTTTGTTCTCGAAATGTAGCATAAAATTTTATTTATAAATTTTTATGGAACTTTCTTCTGAAATGTTTCAGTTGTATGTTTTTTTCTAACAGTTTTTTTTATATTACTATTTGTGTTAGAACATTCAGAAACCATTCAAAAATATAACTCCATAATTTCTGCAAAATTAATATTGGAACATTAAATTAACGTTTGTATAACTTTGTCGGTCAGTGCAGTCAGAGAAAATATAACATGTTAAGATTTAATGTGAAAACTAGAAAAACATTAAATTGTTGGAAACCTATTTTTTTTAGCTAGAAAGTTGATACTTCTGTAAAATATAACTGAGAATCTCACTGAGTCTCCAGAGCTATATGAACGAACAACTTCCCAGCAATAAAATTCTCCTCAGTGCCCAGAGAGCTTTACCGTAGATTGTATTTTTAATCTCCTTTTCTCCAAATCTGGGACAGTGGGCTTTTCACCATCTGGGACGAAAGAATCGTCATTGTGGCTGTGACTGAATGACCGGTATATGATTATCACACTGAAGTAATTAACAGAACTCCATGTGGATTATTAAGTGGTACATAGCGGAGGTTAATTAATTACACTGTTCTAATTACAATGTAGATTAAAACTCCAAAAAACAATGAGCATTTCCCTGAGAGTATAATCAGTCAAAAACCATACACAGCAAGATAAAAGTATTTATAAATAAGGGATATGCAGTGTACCTTAATAACCTTATTCGAATCGAATAATTCACTGTCGCCCATATTTACAAAGATAAAAAATAAATGTTACTAATTTATTTGCGAAGGCTAACAAACTGCATGTGCACTCTGTGAACAAACTGCAGTTAATTAAGTATAACTGTGCATACAGTAGCCCAAATAGCAAATAGTTTGACACACCCATATTTAAAGCAGGCTTTAAACTTAAGAATTCAGAAGACAACAATGTATGTTCAGTTAGGATTTTCTTTTCTAGAACAAATCTTACATAAAACAACTGTTTACAGAAAGTTTATGCAAAATAATAATAATAATAATAAAAAATTCCACTGTTTTAATTGTTAAATCAAATTGCACGCTGGTAGTCTCTGTCCTCCGCTTACATTTACAGCAGCCATGGTGCTCCACGAGATTCAGATTAATACCTGCCTTTTGGTCTTATTAATTTGCACACGCATTCATGAAATGCCTTTCAGGGGTTGATAAATCGATTTGCGGCTGCAATTTAATCTTGCATTGACACCACCCTTTATTTCGCACTTTTAGAGAAGCACACCCTAAATTACATATCCATTAAGAGAAGCTAACAGAAACTGACAAAGACGTGATACTTTGCTCAGCTGAAAGGCCAAATTTGTAAATTAGCTTGGACATGTTTAGTCCAGGTTTTTAAATTGGCTTTCAAAATGAAAGCAAAAAAAATATGATAATAATAACACAATCTTAAAAATAAAGGTTCCATTGGCATCTGAGGTTCCTTAAAATCATTAAAAAAAAAAAAAAAAAAAAAAAAAAAAAAAAAAAAAAAAACGTTCTTTTTAAGAACTGAGCATTGAAAGGTTTTTTGGGGAACCAAATATGGTGCTTCAATCGCATTGCTATAAAACCCCCTGTTTGAACCTTTATTTTGATATTAGACTGCATATATTGCGTAGTTAAACGTTTAATCACCAGCTTGCCATATAGTTTTTAAACATGCAAACCTTTTGTGAATCAGTCCCAAAATGTGAGTCATTTGAAACAGACATATTTGAGGATCTGTCTGAAGGGCCAGACAGAAACTCAAACTGGATAGAGAGATTTAGATTTCACTGAGAGATTTTCAGTTTCTCATTTGTATTTATCTTGTTGCATGGTGGGAATTTCACACTTGCACTCTCTGCTGAGAACATTCCTCTCTATCTGTCCCCAGACCTCTGAATTACAGTCTCCTCCTGTTTACTGCTCCCTCGCGGGCACCTTATGGACTTGCTGGGGCTGGGCTTTAACCATTTACGACATAAAGGACACAGCTAGTGATGATGGAGCACTAAACCTCCGAGTCTTTTTAGATCCGGCACTTCAGATGGGTTCATCTATCATCTCGCCAGACTCTGGCTGTACCTCCGGAAACACAGTTTCTGACAGCAGACAGCAGTGTGGGAGAGGTTAATCAGAGCAGTGAAGCCAGGCGTCACCTGTGATTCCCATGCAGTACTTCGCTGTGCCTGGAAATTTGGGGGCCATCATCAGCGCTATTCATGAAAGCTGGCTTGCCACAGAAAGAGCCATTTATGAGGCTCTGATCAAGGCTTGGCAGAGGGAGTGGGTGCATACTTAGCCCCCTTCTGTGTCTCTGTCTGTCTGTGTCTCCTTATTTCTCTCTTGAACTCTTTGAGGAACATTTGTAGTTCTAATGCAGTGGTGAGGCTACATTGGTCAGTTTGGCTCTGGTCAACCCAGACTAATGACCCATCCACCCAATCAAAGATGTTGGAATATAATAATAATTACACAAAGAAATAGCTCAAATTAGCACATACACACATATAATCAAATCTGCTGAACTGTCAAAAGTTTGGGGTCAGTAAGATTTTTTTTAAGTTTATGAAAGATCAAAAATATGTTAAAAACATAAATGTGATTACAAATGTTAAAAAACAAACACATTTCTCTCGTTTTCAGTGTCACATAATTATTTTAATATGCTTATTTGATGCTCAAGAAGCATTTCTTATAATCTTTTTCGTGTTATATTTTTATGTAAACACAAATACATTTTTTAAGATTCTTTGATGAACAGAAAGTTCAAAAGAACAGTATGTATTTGAAATGGAATTCTTTTGTAACTTTATAAAAATTCTTTATTGTCACTTTTGATCAGTTCAGTGTGTCCTTGCTGAATAAAAGTTTTCTTTCGAAACTTTCTGACCTCTACATTTTTAAACAATACTTGGCTTGTCAAAGGACTATTTAAATCAAATATTGCAGAAATTTTTGGTGCCGAAATCCTCTTTTTCTGCGGAATAAAATGGAAAAGAAAAGGAAAGAAAGAAATGTATTGGTTTATTGGTTTTCAACACAAAAATAACTATGGGTTTATCATATTGGCTAGGATATTAATATTGATATATCCCTATAGCCTATATTTACAATTGTTCAGCTTTACAACACACTATATAAAATAACCAAATACTGTAAAATAAGCATGCATGTACACAGACAGAATTACTTAAATTAGAGCTGACAAACTAGGTGTGCACCCATTTTCTATCCTCATCACTGCTTAACAAAACCTTTGTGTCTTGGACATTATGACTCTTTTCATTTAATTACCCAGCATGCTTTGCCTCACAGTGTGTCCCAATGTGCTCTGTTCAGGTTAGGGCATGATCCAAATGAGGATATGATGGACAGGCATCCATCATCATGAATCTGCGTAAATTTCCCATTAGAAATAAATGAGCTAGGTTTTATTGACTCATTATGGACGTTTACCAACCTGCTTATTTTCATTCCTAATAAACAAAGGCTTACAAACACACCCCTTATTTATAATATAGAATTTCTCTCCCATAATCTACGTGCCAGAAAAGTATTATTTTAGGACAATACACTGAAAAGGATGTAGGATTTACTTTCAAACAATTTTCACTCAGGAACTGTTAGTGAATTTCATTCATAATTACAAATTAATGGCAAATAACAATGAATTAAATGTGTTTCTGTGTTGTGTTCTCTAAAGTAACACAGCAGGATGATTACGATGCACCTCTTGTCGAACAAATAATCTAGCCTTTGACCTTTTCATTTTATTCTAATTAGTTTGGCCCCTAACTCTCTCTCCCCTCCAAATCTCCAACAAAACCACAGATGTCACACCATTGCCCGTCACGTCTGACCTCTATGGATGTTTCAGCAGCATCTCTTTACCTGGCTGTCCCCTCTGCCTTCGTCTCTGGGCACAGAAGTGTGGGACGTGCGTCCGCCGGGGCCTGTTGTCAGGAGAGAGCTGTCTTCGTCCAGCAGATCTGCCCACCTGGTGGGACTGTGGCCTCAGCGCTGACATGGCTTTTTAATATTTCACCACACGCAGCGTGCACCATATGTCCCTGCCCCCCCTTCCATCTCAACCCTCATGAATAATGAATCTGTAATGCACTTCTAATATTTGGAGGAGAAGAAAATACGCCTATAGCTCTGCTTTTGGACTTTGTATTTTTAGAAGCTAGGACATTTCTCTTTTTTTTGCAGTTCAACCACATGACAATAGCTGTTCATGGGACAAAGGAGAATGCTGGAGAGTCTTTGTCTCTCTTTCTTTCTCTCTGTAATTTCTGGATCTGACAGGATATATGAGTACTTGGCAGCGAACACCATTACCAGTTTTGCAGGAATAAGAGACATCACATTTTCTTTTCACATCTGACCGATCAACAGACTCAAGTTTTACTGGAAGAATAAATACACAAATTTCCCTGAACAGATTTGCAGCGGCAGCAAAGCATTTCTGCTAGCTGTGTCAGATTTTCTTGTCACACTGATAGGATATCCATTTCTTCAGGGCCTTCGGTAATACATCTGTTTTTCCTCACAAAAATACCCAAATGCGGTTGTTCGCTTCATGCATGTCCTGTTTCAATGCTCCTGCTATTGGGGGTGTCAGATGCTTACACAAAAACACGGCAATGAATTTGCTTCTCAGTGATTTTCTGCCTGTGCCACCCTCTTCTTGTTGATAATTTTCCCTTAAGCCCCCTGATGGACTGTGAGATTAGAAGTTCAGCCTATTGAATTGCAGTTAATAATTCATGACATAATTTTGCTTTATCTCAGGGACTTGATACATGAGTCATAGTCCCCTATTCATCAGGCTGCCATAACCTTTTATAGGCATAATGAATTGCATGCAGTTGATTTGTTGATGTTGAAAGGTTGAATTGGGCTGCACTGCTTGAGAGAAAAGTGCCTGCACAAACATTTGCACTTTTCTTTTAGCAGGCAAATTAATATTGAGGCTTTGGGTGAATGCTGGCATTTACTGCTGATTTCTCCTGCGTGTGGTGAACTTATAAAATGTAAATTCATTGAAAAGTGCTACTTGACTTTTACGTGCATTCACCTTGGAATAGCAATGGGAAAACAGCAATATAATATTTATTTTAAAAGATATTTGTATTTGTATTTTTGCCACATTCAAGCCATTCTCCAGATTCATCCATTCCTCCAGTAAAGCATGGAGGTGGGAATATCCTGTAATGGGGGTGTTTCCCTGCAGCAGAGACTTGAGCACTTGTCAGAATAGAAGGGAAAAAAATGAATGGGGCAAAATACTGTCAAATTCTTGAGGAAAACCTACTGCCCTCTGCCAGAAAGTTCAATGGGAAGACGCTTTACCTTCCAACATGACAATGACCCAAAGCACACAGCGAAACTGACCATACAGTGTTTGAAGGAGAAACAGGTGAATGTCCTTGCATGGCCTAGTCAGAGCGCAGACTTAAACCCAGCTGAAAATATTTCGCATTTTTTCACTTGGATGCTATCCACCTTTTTCCTGATGTAAAAATGGGTGCCGCCATTTGTAAATTCAATGGGTCTAGCTTCCAGTCTCATTTGCGTCCAGCTAATTTTAGCTGTACAAAAGCTGTTTGTTTTGCTGCTTGATATTGACAATTGATGTGACCTATCATATTCTTTTAATATGTTATCTTAATTAAGAACACACTGGTTTGTACTGCAAACTGTTTACCATTTACTGCACTCTGTTATTCTCCTCGTTATTTACCTGTAGTGGCTAATGAAATGGAAGTCTCACCCATAGGCTTACTTCCATGTTGAGGAAAAGGGTGAATAATTTGCGCTGAGTAAATACAGCTGGATAAAACTGCGTCCGTCTTCATTTCAGGCTGCAAAGCAACATGCGATTAATTTAAAGGGAGTGATTATTTTCTATACCCACTGTTCCTTTAATTTACTAATCTGCGTGCTCACTAAATAAACAACAAACTCACATATCATGATTTCATTTAGAGTTTTTGCTTGTAATTAGTCAGTGCACTTCCGTAGAATTAGATTGACCCAATCGGGCCAATTTTTGCACATGCTGTGAACTAGATATGGCATTGACGGAGCAATCACAGTGATGTCAGAGCACTGCTTGTCATCTGCATTTCACCATGGGCCCCCTCACATTCACACCATGATTTAGAGCTCAGTGGGAACCTCAAAAGGAGGCAAAAAAAAGTAACTGCTCTAAGACTTGGTGTCACTTTTGCACAGTGTTACTTCAGAAAAATAATTTTTGCACAGTATTTGGCTTCACATTTTTATTTTTTTTGCACTGATGATTATTTTTGAACCTGAATTTTCAGTGGTGCCCCTGCCCCCCTGCCTAGAGGCACACCTGGAGTAGACGCTTAGTTTTGCACTAACTGTATGACATGCTAGGTTGCCTGGGGAGTAAATGAAATCCGGTAGATGGCGTGTGTCATGTGGAGCTGTGTCCTGATACATTCCCTCATCCTGCTGCTTTTGCACTGTGCTGAGAAATGAGCCAAGGCCATGCATGCGTGTGCGTGTGTTAGTGAACTGGCCTGTTATCTTCCATGATTCAAAGCTTTGTGTTATATTCACAAGTCTGCTTACCAGGAACACAGTGTTTCCTGCTGCAATGCCCTGAGTCTGTCCAGACTATAGATAACACGAACATACACCGACACGCACACACAAACAAACATGATGAACACAGTCATGTACACCAAGCATTTGGCAGCAGGGCAGTATGACAGCCAGGGAGTGGATGTGTCAAACACAAGGCCCTCGTTAATATTTCACCATCTTGAAACCAATCCCTTTGGCTAGCAGTGGCAGGCCACGGCGGTGAGTTTCGTTCCATCTGAATTGTTGATTATGTTATGTTTGAAATAAGTTCAGAGAGTTTTAATGAGGACATCAGAGACGAGAAATTAAGGTTCCAATTAACCACAAGAAAAAAAAAAAGGAGCGTTTTGTATGATCGTTGTTTACTTGTCACTTACAAGCAGAAGCCGCTCTATCTGTTGCATTTTTTTGATATTTTAAAAATGTTGCAATTAAACATTAAATTTTGGTGGAAAACCTTTTTTTTTCATCTACAAGCTACACTGATTACTGTTCAAAGGAAACAACTGTTCGCCCATAAAAATGACTCAAATATCAGCCTGTTTCTCATAAAAAGCTATCATAATGGTTTTATAATGCTTAAAAATGTAAAACAAACATTGTATTGGCTAAAATGATGATACTTAATGGAGCTTTTTGATCCTTTAGGAAGCTTGCTTGGAAAATATTGACTAATGAATTATTCATATTCCACTTTTTTTTAAATTCAGGTTTAGAGCATCACAAGGTTTAGTAAATAATGAAAGAAATGGTATTTAGGTTAAACTATTTCTTTAAAATACTGTAAATGGATATAGCCTGGTACGACGGTTCATTATCCCGCCTGAATTACTGCTATAGATATTGTAATAATGCAGACTAGAGAAGACAATGATGTAAACTGATTTTGAGGCTGACATGAAGAAAAACAAATGTGGGAAGGGTTTTCAAAATAATGTATACTAGCGAAGCAGGATTAGCTGGCCTTTCCTAGAAAACTGGAACAAATGTTTGTTTCTTTTTGGCAGAAATAATGATGATGTCTGGAATCACAGAAGCGTTTCTTCTCAGCATTTAATAACCTGCCCAGGGTGCAATTGATTTACTCTACAGATGTATGGGCCCTTTCCGAAATAAATCCAAAAGCTCTAACGGAACTGCTGAAAGTGTTGACTTAGTAAACCACATGGTCATTTTTGAAGCATTACAGTCGAGTTTACTTTGACACCAACCAAGATCAATATTTTGTCCTTCAAGAGAACAAAGTGCAGGGCCTTGACATCCACTGAAACCAGAATGTCAGAGCAAGCTGGATAAAGCTGGCTTTGCATTTGCCAGACTTTGCTAGAAATTGCTTTTAGATGAAACCTCAAAGACCTGACTTTACATGGGTCAAAAAGGTAACCATGATGGTTCCATGAAACAGTACTGATTTGTTTTTCAAAGTGTTAGTTGCATTAATATAACTATATTACAAGCAGAGGTTTTTTCAACAGGATTAGCATAGTAACTTTTGTTGTGTGCTACACATTGCTGCTATATAGAGCCAGTCATATAGAACTGGAAGAGTGTTATAACTATTTATTAAGCTCATGTTTTTCAAGCTAACCCCTCAGCTAGCTTGTGTTAGCACACCACTAAAATAGGCTACCATAGAATGTTTTGTAAGCTAAATGTTCAGCTAGCTATTGTTAGCATACTGCTAATATAACATAGAATAGCTTACCTATGACAGCCACTTTCACTTCACTTAATTGCAACAAGACACTGCAATAATGATTTTTATCAGGCATTACAAACAGCTTCTGGGGTCCTTTAAGGAGCCAAATCAACAAGGTGAAGGACAGAATTGTGCTTGACACCAAATTGTTTGCCCACAAATTGAATAGATTTATTCCTACAGCTATATTTGTAACCAGGGAAAGGGAACATATCAAGTGATATAACACTTGATATACTTACACAAATAGTGGGTCATTTAGACACATTAAACCTGTTTACTTAACAGATTTTCCTAAATTAGTCTAATTAAGATGGATTGTGGGAGTCTAAAGACAAATCACCTTAAGAGTGATTAATAATTCTTGACATGAGCTCATGTTTTTTCTTTTCTTTAATGAAGTTCAGCAAACTTTACCCTCATGTTCCACTTTTACTAAGCCTTCAGACAGCCTGATAAATGACTTCTCAGTGGGTGGAAAAGCTACATTTTACACTTCAGATCAGGCATAATGGTCAGGGCACGTTTCCTCACTAACACTTGTTCTGCGTGAGGAAGTTCAGAGCTAATGAAAAGTGACCACGGTCTCACCTCAGAGGGAGCAAAAAAGGCAGGAGTGGAACCAACTCCGTCCAAATGTAATCTAAAAACAATTTCCCTATTTCCCTAGTGCTCCCTCTACTCACTAAGTCTGCTAGATGGGAGCAGACAGTGGTTAAGAAAAATATTATTTTGGCCCGAGAGCAGATCTACTCGGGGAATACTGTTGATTGCAGTTCTGAAAATATTAGCACTTTTTATTTCTTTGTAGTAGCACTACTTTCTCTGCACATTTGTTTATTCTGAATCATTGAAGTTCTAATTTCAGACACAATATCAAGCTTAATCAAAATTCTGATTGCCAAGTCCAAATTAGACACTGAACTGATTCTAATTCTGCACAGCAAGGATTCCAGGGGTATAATTTACAATAATCGCAGGCTGCCAAAGTACTGGATCAGTAGCTCTCAAAGACATCTCATCTTCCTGATGACAAGCTCTTTTTGTTTGTTTGTCCTGCATTTTGTTCGTCATGATTTATTCGTCATGAGATACCCATCCATTTTAGCTCGACATACCTGATAGAACAATCCAAATAAAAATGGCAGCTAAATGAATCATACTACAACTCAGATAATTAATAAGCCGATTTGAAGTTATTATAGCAATCTGTGAGACGCGAATTCAACCAAATTTGCACATTATTATCACATATATAATCTAGTCAACTTGATTGCATTGAAGCATTGCTTGGGGGGTGGGGGGTTAAACCCCTGAATAATTAGGTTCATAATTAAACATTATTACAAATGATTATCATTGTAATGTTTTGTCTCTTGGGCTTCCTTCTTTTTTATGCATATAAATTAAAAGCTTTGGGAAAGAAGGAGACAACGGTCTGTAAAAAAAAAGAGACAGCAAGCAAGAAATCCATTTCCTCTGAGCACAGACATCGGGAAACATTCTATTTCATTCACCATTGATGTATTTAAATCCAACAAGCTACAAACTCAGATAAGAGGAACTCTCAGCACTTGTTCTCTGTTTAAGTTTTTATATTAATGCATGGTTGCTGATTAAACAGCAGCGCTAAAGGAAAATGTATATGCATCGTAGATAGAACATATGGCTATATGAGTGTATTTGTTTATGCATGCTTCTTCTTATTTATTAAATTAATATACCACAAATATGTTTGAGTCTTTCTGGCTTGCAGTTTAGTAATATACTGATGTCATTTATTCATATGTGATGTGTGGTCTCTGGCACATGGGCTCAAGCAAACACTTACTTCCTGTAGGAGGTATAATAGACCTGAACCACAAAGCCAGTTTATGGCAGAGGTTATACTCAGCAGCAGGTATGGGTCTCTGCATGGGTTTCAAAGTTGCGAGCATGATAAAATGAGGGGGTGTGATAAAAGGTTTCCTTTATCAGTGGACAAAGCTTCTTGCTGGGACCTGTGCGCATAAGGTACTTATTCAGAAGAAGTACCAATTCAGAGAGTACACAATTTTGGACGTCAAGGCTTGTATTAGTTTCAGCAAGCACAAACAGAAACAAAATTTTCTGTAGGCATGATACAGAGCTAAGAGATGTTTATAACTACACATTCTATTATAGTGTGCATGCTAATTAAAGCCTAGATATTGTATGCAGCCTAATTTGCATGCATCAGGCAGCTGCAGCTGCTCTCAAACTGCTGGAATTGAACCGGAGGTGCTGAGCGCACATTGCATTCTACACGATTGGTCAGACACTTACAGTGCGTGTCCATGACGGTTGTAATCCAGCTCAGCTCTGCTGTTGCCATCTCCACCATCATCTAGCCTTACTCCCATGATTGCTGTCTGAACTCCTGACACTGGGCCCCTGGGAGCCATGGGGGCTCTAAGCAGCGGTTTTTATTGCTTTTTAACGGTGGAAATAAAAATGAAAATGAAAATTCCACATATACTAATCTATTTACATTAATATAATGAGTATTTTCTAGCTTGAATTGAATGGGGCGATCAAATTTGTGTAAATCAAGTCTTTGCTCATAATAGTCAGGATGGACTTTATTATTAGTCTAAAACTGGAAAGTGGCTGAGTTTAACAGGGCAGAGGACTGTGAATTTTCAAGATTCGAGCTTCTTGCACCAGTCTGTCCAAGCGAGGCTTCGGACATCATCAATGACTTCATTGCTCTAAACTGATACAAACCTCGATATGCGCTTCACTGAAAACTGCCAGGATTTCTTGACACACGCTCCAAAGCCTGGCACAGAACATAAAATCACTACATTTAGTTCTTTTGAGTTCCTTTTTTTTAATTTTTGCTCTAGTTTTCTTCTGCCTCTAGTTTGGTTTCTTTATTTTACTTTTTGTCTTTGCCCAGTTTTTATTCCAGTTATTGATTCCTAGAATTTGGCTTTTAGTTGATTCTTTTGTTTTATTTGCTCACTGCAGTTTGAATTTGTTTGTCTTTGTTCTTTCCTTTCTAGTCATAGGGTGTAGTCAGTGTCTTCCTTTGCTGCTTGTTGTTCTCTCTTGTGGTCTTGTCTTGCATCGTTTTATGTTTTGTGTTTGTTCTTGTTCTGTGTCCTGATTTCCCTGGCTGCTGTTCTAAAGACCTGGCTATCTGACTGACTGGATGTTTCACCACAGCACAAAGTATCAAGCCCTGGTTTCTCAAGCTGTTGTCTGATCTCCAGTGTTCTCATTGTCTGGGGCCACTCTATTTTCCTTGTTCTCCAGTCGAACTTAGTCCTTTTGACCTTGGACATCCTCCTGCTCTCCTGCCCTTCCCCACTGTTTGGACTCTCACATCATCCCAGTTGTTCCTTGTCTTGTCAATAAACATCACTACCTTGATCATTCTGCATCTGGGTCTCTTTATTGTAAAATGCTGTGACATAACCTTGACACATTCAACAACCAACTACAGTATGACCCTCATGATCTGTTCCTAACCCCAAACTTTGTAGTTTTGAGTGTTCAGGCTGCGAGAAAACTTGAATGGTAAATACACTTTGGCACAGCAAGAGATGTCATTCAAGCGTGAGAAACGCATTTAGCATTGCAGCGAGTTTGACACTTGGAGCCATGTCAGAGGGGGCGTTGTACACGCTTGAGCACTAATGGGCTACCCCAGAGTGCTAAGCGAATATGAACGGCATCCATATTCACAGCCGCTGTTAATCACTGGCGTGGCTGTGGCCATATTTCAGCACTGGCCCTTTCTGCCCCAGGAATCTAATTCTACCGAGCGCCTGTGAGCTGAGGGAGATTGATGGATATGGGGGGAAGCCTAGCCGAGCAAACCCTGCCAATGCTGCCTCTCGTTCTCTGCTCAGGTTCTTAACACAACTCTTTTGTCAATGGACAACTGCCAAACCCTGCCTTTCCTCTGGCCATAAATGCAATGTCTTTATGGAAGGGAACTACCTGTGTGGGGGCAATAAAGCTCATTCCTTTCAAATGTAATCAGACGCAGACAGAAAGAAATGCCCTCAATCCAATTGACTTGAACAACTGAAGCACGCTGACTAATCCATTTCACAGTTCATTTCTGTCTCCCTGGATACCCGGAGCAGCGCAATTACGAGAAATAGAGAAATTATTACAAATGGTTTCTTTTTGGATGGCACTGTGAAGACACGAATGCATGCACGAGGAGGAATACAATTCAAAGAGATTAACGCTGCTTGGTTTTCCCAAGCACAATAATTCTCTTTCTGTCTTCAGCGGGGTCACCATTGTACAGTCTAAATCATGCCTTATCAGGGCCAAACAGCCCCCCTGACTCCTGTGGTGTCATTAGCGACCTGTTGAGTGAATCATACATTTTTCTGAGTCGGGAACAGGGATCTCTGCATGTCATAGTGGGCAGGTTGAAAGGTAGGGTGCTTGTCAAAATGTCATTGTAGTTGGCAGTGAAATCTGTTGATGACAAAGTAGTGGGTACAGGGCCGGAGTGGGACTCATTTTCAGCCCTGGAGTTTCATGCCTTAGACTGGCCCATTTAGTTATTTTGATTTTTTTTTTTTTGTACTGGTCTTTTCAGTGCCCTCTTTGCACTTTCTGTTATACTTTTTTTCTATTATCTTTTAGTCACAAATCTCCAACGATGACTTTTTTTGAGCAAGGTGCGGCTTTCAGGGAAGTCACAAGCCAATTAACAATTGTGATTCCTTATCTTATTGTTTAAGAAAATAATGGACAGAATAAGGCACGTTCCAAATATGTGAAGAGTTTGGTTCCGAAACGCGATAAACGCCAATTTTGAAAAAAAAAAAAAAAAAAAACGAGTTACCGCCAAAACAAGCTCCCCATTGACTCTCTATTCAAAGTTCGATAATCAGTTTTTAACAAAATGTGATATCCGCCGTGTTTCGCTGCCCTGTTTCTTCCCTTTTTTCTCAAACAGAGACAAACGCCAGTCCTGTTTTCCGCAAAGCCCTACAGTTCCATTCGACCAATCACCGCGCACCATTACATGACTCAAACTGTCATGGCGGCACCCTGTCAGTAGACGCCGGAAAACATTTGCCTCAGACTTTTAAGTTTTTAAATAGGCTACTAAAATGAATAACTCTGATGGTATTGAGGAGCCAGTGGTCGTGTCATCTGTGGGAAAGGATAGAAAGCCGTCAAAAGACAACCACGAAAGGGAAGTCAGAAAGAGTCAGAAACTCAGGCGGTGGCAAAATACCGGCGATTGCTTGTTCTCACAGTGAATCAAAAAACTTTTGTCATGCCGACAAACTGACAGCTGAAGATCTTTTAAAAAACTTTGACACTCTCTACTGTCATCACCTTTATTTTTTTTGATTGATTGATTGATACTGTCATACCACGATGGCCGAACAAGACCAAGCAATTTTACGCCTGATAACAGTAAAATGGGTACAGTGGAGACGTTCCAAGGTGGCGTTTGGGGAAAAACGTGTTATGGATATATTGCATTTTGGAGAAAAAAAAAAACATTTCTTTGTTTAATAAATGTTTTAAAATCAAAATATGGATTTTATTTTTTTTATGTTATTACAAACTCATAATGATTTATTACAGTTTGAAACAGAAAATAACAGTTTTCATACAAACAGTCTATTAGGAAAGAAAATTCCTTTTTTCTCAATTTAACAATTTTGGATTTATAGAGTTTTGGAACCAAACTCTTCATTTGTACTGTATACCATAATGTAGGCCTAAGTCTGCCTGCAGTTAAAAAGCTATCCGAAATAAAAATAATTGTTTTGCTTAACCTATTTATGTACAACTATTCTAAAAAGAATTTTAATGTCATACAAAAAATGTCATCAGCCTGAGTAAATTGTACCATCATAGAATTGTGACATTACACGTGTAATTTAGGTGAAAATACTGTTAAATTAAAACTGGCATTACATTTGAAAGCATAACAAGGTCTATGAAGCGTCAGTCAATCAAGCCTTTGGATGAATGAAAATTTTTTTTCAATTAAAGAAAACGTCTCGGGTTATGACTGTAACCCTTGTTCCCCGAGAAGAGGAACAAGAACTGAGTTGAACGACACTTTGGGGGGAAGCCCCTCAACGTAGCGCCTCTGAAGTATGAATGAAACTGAGCCAATCTTGATTGGTGTTGCATCATGATGTAATGTGTGACGGTATACTTGGAAGCTATAAAAAGGACGCTGGCACACAACAGAGATAGCTTTTGTGATGAAGCAATCGCTCCCAGGCAGGGGGAGGTGTGGCGATGAGACGCAGTTCTTGTTCCCCTTCTCGGGGAACAAGGGTTACAGTCGTAACCCAATATCTTCCCCTTCGAGGGAACATCGAACTGTGTCGAACGACACTTTGGGGGAACGAGTACCCACTATGCCACAATGAGCCCTGCCTGTCCTAGTGTGAAGCTGCGCACAGGCACACTTAGGACGAGAGCACTAGGGTGCCAGGTGTCGATGGAATGTCCAAGCTGTAAAATCTAATGAAAGTGTGAGGGGTGGCCCATCCTGCTGCATCGCAGACCTCCTGGATGGGGGGCCCCTGAGAGGAGGGCTCTTGAGGACACCATGCCTCTAGTAGAATGAGCCCTCACGTCCAGAGGTGAAGGCAAATTGCGCACTCGTTAGGCCATAGACATAGCTTGGACAATCCAGTTGCTAAAGGTCTGTTTGGTTTGGAAGCAGGAAGCCCCTTCTTGGGCGACCCGAAACAGACAACTGGTCTGACTTCCGCCATGAAGATGACCTCTGGATATATATTTTCAAAGCTCTGACAGGGCAGAGCAAGTGAAGTCTCTCCTCATCTGCCGTCACGTGAGGTGGAGGATGAAAAGCCTGCAGAACCGTAGGCAGTGCCGCATTAGATGGCACCTTGGGCAAATAGCCTGGCCTAGGAAGTAGGATGGCTTTGATGTCGCCTGGAGCAAACTCCAGGCACCCATCAGATATAGAGAGTGCCTGGAGATCTCCTACCCTCCTCAGAGAAGTAATGGCCAACAAGAAAGCCACCTTAAGGGAAAGGTTCTTGGCCTCAGCCGACTCCAGTGGTTCGAAAGGGGCCTCAACCAACCCTCCGAGAACCACCGCCAGGTCCCAAGTGGGAACCCTGGTACGAGCCGCAGGACTCATCTTCCAAGCCCCACGGAGGAAACGTACGACCAACGGCTGTTTCCCCAGAGGCCCATCACTCAGAGGAGGCTGGAAATCCGAAATGGCAGCCACGTACACCTTGAGAGTGGACGGGGTAAGACCAGCTGACAAGCGATCTTGGAGGAACTCCAGCACTGAAGCCACTGGGCAGTTAACTTGGTCCACCTCATGCTCTCTGCACCAAACGGTGAAAACATTCCATTTTAGGGCGTACAATTTCCTCATGGAGGGAGCTCTAGAGCTGAGTATGGTCTCCACTACTCCTGCTGACAGGCCGGTCTCTCGGTACTGTGCCCCCTCAGGGGCCAGACCCACAGTTTCCATAGTTCGGGCCGAGGGTGAAGAATTGAGCCCTCTGCCTGTGTCAGCAGGTCCCAACCCCAGTGTGGCTGGATGTGTGAGGGAGAACCACAGTGGACAGTGAGTCGACTCTCAAGACGCGAATAAATCCACTTCCACTGGGCCGAACCTCTGACATATGGACTCCACCACCTCGGGATGGAGTCTCCACTCCCCGGGCCTCAGCCCCTGCCTCGACATGATGTCTGCTCCCTGATTCCCTGGGATGTATGTTGCTCTGAGAGACAACAATTTCCCCTGGGACCACAATAGGATCTGATGCACCAGTCTGCATAGAGGGCGAGACCTCAGACCCCCATGATGGTTTATGTAGGCCACCACAGACATATTGTCCGTCCTCACAAGGATGTGATCACCCTTGAGATCCGGCAGGAAGCTCCTCAGAGCTCGGAACACCACCAACATTTCCAGGCAGTTTATACCGAACTGTAGGCTGTGCCCCTTTTGAATGGTGCTCAGAGCCCAAGGAGAAATATTCATGAGATTTTTCCATGCATCGAAATACTCTACTAAGGGGACCAGCCTCTCGAGGTATTAATCGGGATTCGTTCTTGGCCCCCCGAAGCGGATCTCCGGCAGGGTTCGACCGAAAATTATTTTCGATGTGTGGACGTGAATGCTGCCTGGCCGCAAGCCTGTGGGGCGGTCAGTGCAGGGCGCATTCGCTGGAGATCGATGCGTCCCAGAGCGCACTTAATGGCGGGAAGTCCCCCAGGTCGCCTGGCTTAGGCTTCGGCTGAGAGCATCGTCTATGCCCCCAGGCTGCCTGAGGGGGGGCTCTAGAAGCGACGCTCTTCTTTTGCACCTGTCTATAGGCGGAGGAGCTGGCGGATGGCTGGGGCTGCCCGCTTGGGGCAGGCTTCTTAGACCTCGAGCGGCGAGGGAGGTATTGTCTAAAGGCTGCAGACTGTTTCTTTGCCTCCTGAAACCTGTCGACGACGATATTAACTGAGTCGCTGAACAGGCCAGAAGGCAAAATCGGGGCATCAAGGAGGAAAGCCCTGTCCTTCTCCTTTATGCCCGACAAATTTAACCATAAGTGTCTCTCCGCGACCACCATTGCCGCCATGGAACGGCCGATAGCACGGGCCGTTCCCTTGGTGACTCAGAGAGACAAATCTGCAGCCTTCCTCAACTCCTCAATAATTTCCGGAGTTGGACCTTCGCCCTCATCGATATCTTTAAGAAGGTCAGCCTGGTATCACGGCACGGTTTAGTGTGCAGCACCGGGGCTTTTAGGGATGATGCCGACGCGGGGGCCAAATAAGTGGCAAGGGGCTGTTCCACCCGAGGCATCATCCCATAACCGTTCTCTCGCCCCCCAAGGATATTACTATATTTTAACACAGGGGGGTTGGGCTCCTGATATGTGGGGACACGGGGTGGTGAGTCATCCCCAAAATCCCCGCCTTCGATGCTGAGTACGTCTACTTCCTCGGAAACAGACAGCTCAAGCACCGGGCTCTACACTCGTGCGGAAGAAGCCGCGGGGCAGGCTTCCGTGCGAGGCGAGAGAGCATCAAAACTGGCGGATGAATCGTGAGAGCATGCCTCGGCAGTCTCGAGATCCCCCGCCAGATCCATCTGCAAGCCCCATGAAGAGCGTTGCCGCGCCACCTCGGCGGACCCGCGAGCCTGGCCATCCCCAGTGAAAACGTCCAGGTGGGAGCGCAGCACACAGATTGGCAATCTCTCATAATCCTCGCAAGCAGCCCCCTCGAGAGCTGTCCGCGCATGCTGCACTCCCAAACAGTGCACACACATACGGTGTGTGTCCCCACCCATGATATAACGTGGGCAGGGATGCACACACCTCGTGAAACTGCTCGCCATAATAATGCTTGTGACTAAAACAATACAACACCAAATAAGACACACAAGACAGAGAGCGCTTGCTGAAGAACAGAAAGCTATCTCTGTTGTGTGACGGCATCCTTTTTATAGCTTCCGCGTATGCCGTCACACATTACGTCATGACGCAACACCAATCAAGATTGGCTCAGTTTCATTCATTCTTCAGAGGCACTACACAAAAAATAATATATATAAAAAGAGTGAGTGCAGGCAGTCTAAGTACAGCATAGTTCAAACCAGTAGCACACAACACCGGTGTCGCGGCCCAAAAACAAACCGGCCCACCAGGAATCCTCCCGGTGCTCCCGATTAGCCAATCCGGGCCTGAGTGGGTAGTAAGCAAATTTAGCCATCTTAATGGTCTAGTATTGCTGTTTTGTATGATCTGAACAGTGTACTAATTTGACTAGTTGACAGACAAAGAAATCTCTTACACACAAGGAACTAACACAACGAACCAGTAGAGATATTAGAGAAAGTGGCACAGTATAAAGGAGAAAAGTGGCACAGTATAAAGAAGCTGAGCACATGAGGATCAGGCGGACATAAGGCAGGAGTTGTAGGTGGGAGGGAGTGAATGAACAGTGCTCTCTTTCACCCTCATTACCCATGGCTGAAGTCCCCTTGAGCAAGGCACTGAATGCCCAGTTGCTCCCCGGGAACTGGATCTATAGCTGCCCACTGCTCCGAGTGTGTGTTCACGGTGTGTTCACTTCTCACTGCAGTGTGTGTGCACTTGGATGGGTTAAATGTGTATGGGTTACCATATTTGGCAAATGTCACGACTTTCACTTATCACTTTTCATAATCAAGTAAACCAGGACTGTACTAGGACTAAACAAAGGGGCGGGGTGTCTGGAAACAAGGAGGCAGGGTAAGAGGAGCACATGGCCAACAAAAAGACGAAGCCATATGTTCAGACACACACCAAAGACACATTAAACAAAGACAGAACAGACATGATTGTCAGGACAGGACCCTGACATAATGTGGTTAAAACTTTATCTGGGTTTTTAATATTTTATTAAAAGTTTTAAATATTAATTCAAGCTTGTATAAAAATGTATGAAATCATATGAAAACTGTCCTTGTTGTGAAATCCCTATCTGCCTGAAGTAACATTATGAAAGTGAAAATGACGTAATATATAGCCAAGTATGGTGACCCATACTCAGAATTCATGCTCTGCATTTAACAATGTTACAAACACAAATGATATTTTTATCTAAAGGCATCTTTGCTTATTAGTATGGCTGAATCGGATCATCAAAGGACATCAGCAAAGACATTGGTTAATAAAATGGGATTTCATGGCCAACATAAAGGGTATTTGTGTTATTTAACATTTAATTTTTGCAATTTGTGTCTTATTCTGAATTTGTATTTCACTGTTTTTATTCGTTTTGAGGAACACTGATTCTGTTTTTTTTTCTGAAAGTGAGTAAATGCATGTTCATCTTTAGTCTAGAACTGCAGTAAGCATAATGTTTATTCTCTCAACATGGGTAAAGGAAAGCTGTCAGTAAATAAATGGGAAAACAAATTAACTTAAATTTTCTTGTAAAGTAAAAACTATTGTGTTACTTTACTAGTTTCTTAAAAAGTAACCTGTTTTAGTAGTTGTATTTACAGCATGACTGACACAAAATTACAAATTATATCTCATCTGCAAGATGTTTATTTTCAGTGATAATGATGATAAATCTTGTCTCATCTTCATTATAATTGATGAAATTAACATTTTGGTCAGTAAGTTTGCTACAAAGGTGAACACTTCTCATATTGCTGCATCATGCTGTTTTTGAGCATCTGAGCATTGCATTTTAAAGACACTTTGTCAACTTTTGATAATGAATCTCAAGCATCTCTATTTTTATTTGACATTTACATTATCTTGCATTGATAACAAGCCTCCACAAGCTTTCATGTTTGTGGTTGCCAGATATCAAGAGTGTAAATCCCCTAATCATCCCCCATCAGAGATATTTTGCTCAAACGAATGTGTAATTCAGACTCTTCAGTCTGTTTACCTTCATGCAGTCGTTTGCAGCAACTACACCTGCAAGAAAAAACCTCAGTGATGAGATATAATAAATTACACAAAACATAAATCTCTTTATATTGTTTTCAATTGTGGTTGCTAAATATATACACACAATCTCGATGTCATAATACAAAATCATTGTTGTTATATTAATTGAAGAACATTAACATAATTAGAATTTTTAGGAGTTAAAATGAGGAATTTTTAACTGTTTTAGATTTTGATAAAAGCTCCTTGTTGTACCTTTTTTTTGTGATGTACAGTATGCTGGACTTCTCTATGCTTTAGTTGATTAAACCCATCTCTTTCTTGCAATAGACTGCAATCTAAAGCATTCAGATCGGCCTCCATCCAATCTGCAACTTATGGATAGAACAAAGTCCCCACCCTGATTTAATTAATTAATTTTTTCATTCCAGTTGGATGTATGCCACAATTTAGAAGTAAAGATCTGTCAGTATGAAGCAAAACCAAAAGTTACCTGAATGTCATCCCTTCTTTTGACTTGCAACATTGTTCAAGTTATATAACACTTATAGCACTTATAAAACAGCCACACGAATGACCAAAGTGCTGTACCAAAGTGCTGAGGTTTAGAAAAGCAAGTAAAAGATATACAATACTGTGTCATTTTATCAGCTATCAGTTCATGTTTGATGATCTGTGCCTGCTCCCTGCTTTTGCGATGATTAAGATTGGCAATGTTCGCAGCCTCTAGGATAACAATTTCATTAACGGAGGCAGCCATGTAAACAATCTTATTGGTGGCCAATCCATTTTCCTAACTGATAAAGCCTTCATTAGGACATTTTATTTGGTCCAGTTGCAATTCTGAAAATGTTAATGGACGTTATTATGCTATTATCGTAATGGGCATTACTCTTACACAAAAAAATAATAATAAAAAAATACACTTTGACATTACAACATTTTCCACATTTAATTCGGCAACAAACAAGGAAGAGACAAATTGTGGCTGGCTGCAAATGAGACGCTGGCATTATTCAGCCGCTGAAACTGTGGATAATTAACATGTAGGTATGATTTGTAGCTGTCATAGCAGGAATGCGCTCATCTGCGTAATCAAGATCTTCTCTCCGGTCTCTGTGGATTTGTCGTTAAGTGGTGCGACATCATAGTGCTCTCTCTTTCTCCAAACCCTCTCTGCCCTCTTCAAAGGAGTGAGCAGTATAGCCCTATTGCGGATCCGTGCCCATGGTGCACCGTGTCTAACCTGATTATCACTTGAGCTCAATTATCAGGTCACCCGCCGAGTGTGTTACTGCTGGATTATGGTTTAATGAGCTTACCTATAGGAGTTCACTCAAAAAGCGTCACCCCAATTACATACAATCTTACATTCTGATTTGCCGTCTCAGATGGGAGAGATAGGGATTAAAAGACAGTGCAGAACTGCCAATGCTAGAAACCTAACCTACCATACCCATCATCCTCCACTCCTCTGCCCATCTCGACCCTCCCCCACTGTCACACGCCTAAAGAATAACACTCCATCTTGATTGCATTCTTATGTGAGACAATCAACAGGAATAGACATCGGGTTTTCTTTCTGTTTCTTATTCCTGCCACATTTTTCTCACCTCACCCTTATCACAACGGCTAATGAACAATCTCACCAAGTGACTAACAAGCCCGTTTCAGCAGCTGGTCTGAAAAGAGCTTTCACTCAGCCAATGAACAATGGCTCAAAGAAAAGCAGTAAAGTAACACTTTACCCCATATCAGCTTTTTTAATAAAGCATTGAACTATAATAGACTTTGACAAGAACATTCTAACATTCATGGTCAAAGTCATGCCGATAAAAGAAAAAGCCACCTGACTACATTGCTATAATGCATGGTATTGATACCAAATGGCCCCCTGGGGGTGAATGATAGAGGGATCTAAGAGAGATGGATGGTGGCGTCTTGTAGCTGATGGGCTTCCAGTAAATATGACATTAGAGCACAGAGCGTGTATTTATACCAGTAAAAGCTGATACATTAAAGTTCTTAAGATGCATCAATTGAGATGGTCACAGTTAAAACCATCAGACAAGCACTGCATTGGGACTGAGAAATATTAAAGAGCTATAACTCAGAGAGAGGCTGTATTTCTGTGAATACAAGCCCCACACATTTCCAATATTTATTTCACATTGAGTTATTAGAGGAATCATGTGATGTGTCATGACCTCATAAAACCAGAGAACTAACCAGAGACTAGCGATACTAGAGAAACCAACAGAATAATAAAATTCATTGGTTCATTTTGGAATATCTTGCACTGTTTTTGCCAATAAACCAAAAGTTTGAATGGAAAGGTACAGAATGTCTCTACAAAGGGCTTAACAAGTGTAACAGTGTGGGCAGTACACTTAGATGGCCTAATAAAAGCTATAGTGGGAACAGTGTGCTTGTATAACCCAGCAAATGATTTTTGGTTTCGTTTCAAGAACGTTTAGTAGAATCCAAACACCTATTAGAGAATAGCAGAAATCTTCCTTGAGCTTTGTGAATTAAATAGGTTTGCTTAACATACTGTATATAGAATTATCCTAGAATTTATGCAATCAGATTACCAATAAAACTGGCATATTAAATTTGTTTCCATAAAAAAAATCAAAGAGCCTGTTTGGATAGATAAATAATAATAGAGACTCTTGACAGCATGAGTTGACTAATTTTGACTCAATAAAAATGTTGTAAAAATAAAAATAATATATTTTTGATGTTGTGTTAAAATTCAGATTCACTCAAAAATCATACATGCATTAACGGCTATATGGCTATAAGGCTTTTGCTTCTAGGTATAATATGTTACTCCTTAGTGCTCTTCTCTCTCGTCTTATTCTTGCAGTGCCAACATGCATAGCAACCTACCAACTCTGAGAAAGTCAAAGGATACACGACCCATGGCACCTGCTCCCATCTGCCATATATTTGCATTGCAAAAGAGCTCACTGCAGCATGAGAATGTTATCAAATGCAAAAAAGATATCATGTAATTGGCTTTCATAGAAATGTGAACAAAAATCAGTGTATAATAATTTAAAATGTGCCTTGATGTTTATTTTAGTTTCTAGAAAGTAAATATCTAGATGTCAAGAATACAATTATAATATATAAACAAAGACATCTTATTGTCAATAATAGGACCTCAGAAATCCATGCAGCCATTTGATTGTTTTAAAAGACATTTAGCTGTCTTTCAGCAGTTGATGGATGGTTTGTCTTTTGCAAATGAAAAGGTTGCCCAAATCATACCGACAGCTTTCGTCAGTATGATTTGAGAGCAGTGGGAGAGATGCAGTATTCATCTCTGTCACTTGTGAACTGTTGACTGACATCCTGTGGTCTGGCTTAAGACTAACAGGTACTAACTGTGACAGGTGAACTGAAGTTGATCCCTGTAGAAAAGACACAGAGGACCTGAGGACACAAGACATAGTTGACAGCTTTCTTTAAAAAAATATATTTTTCAGAAAATGTGTCATTGCTCATATCACTCATTTCTTTTTCGATATCACTGCAACAATTGCAAACTGTAGGTCAATTTGTCACCCACCATTACATCAAATTTAATTAATTTCCAATCAAACTGGAAATTGATTTTGACTACTTTGCAAGCGATTCAAATAATAATAATACTAATAATAATAATAATAAAAAGTCTAAAGTATGCTTTTTTCTTAGATAATTTATATATGCCTCTATTCAAATACCTATAATCTATGTAATGATGACACTCAGGTTGCAGGGATGATTATTCACTTATTTTGCTCAAGATGTTTCTCAAACATTGTTTATGAAGCTAGCAGCTACACAATTGGCAGCAGATGGTGGACATAATACTTCTAATTGTCAGTTCTACATCCTGTGCAGAGCTCAAGTTGTTTTGATGCAGCCAGCATCTTTCTCAAGAAGCTGAAATCATTTTATATTGACAGAATCTGTGTGCCAAAGCAACAGGCAAGAACGTGATTTAGATCTCTGACAACAAAATTGTCCAAAACATATTTGCAATGTTATTTTCATTGGAAACATCAGTGTTGTAGTCAAGACCAGCTCATTCGAGTCCGAGTCAAGAGTTCAGAAAGGGTTGAGTCCGAGTAAATACTGAGACCAGAGAGATTGGGTCTGAGACCAGACCTAAAGAAATCTTCAAGAGTATGTAAAATGTTTGGTGGAAACAATAAAATTGGCACCAAACTCAAACAGTATATCAAATATAACATGCCATGTACACTGTATTTTATTTAATTGATATTGGTTTAAAAAATATTATCAGTTAAGGGTAAAAAGGCCACATATCACATGAACGTTTATTTTGCAGTCTTACTGCACACAAACTCTTTGTGGCTCTTACAGTATATGCAAACTGAATAATAGATGATGTAACAGACATTTTAAAAGGTTAATGTGTTAAGTTCATGAGACATCCTGACCTCAGTCCTGCTGCCTCTACATTAACGTTACGCTAACATCTCACATCACAAGAAAATCACCAGTCATTGAACGTGTCAATCATACATAAATTTAAATAAATATTAACATACATTTATAATTAAATTTATTTATATATTACATTTAAAAACAACCATGGTTTACCAAAGTGCCTAACAATGTCTAGAAAAGAAAAATAGAGAGTCACACTCAAATAAGACAAATACAGTAAAAACATCCCAGTGTCACAGCTCAGCTTGATATAAAAGACAAGGAATACAAGTGTGTCTTACGAAATGACTTTAAAATTCCAACAGTCTGAGCAGTTCTTATGTGTACAGGTAAACTATTCCACAAATTAGGTGCCACCACTGAAAAAGCCTGGTCACCTTTATTTTTTAACCTACTTCTTGGAACACTGAGGAGCACTTGATTGGATGACCTCAGTGCTTTAACAGGGGAATGGACGTGTAAAAGCTCTGATAAATACGCAGGTGCCAACCCATTTAAATCTTAAAAACAAACAATAAAATCTTGAAATCAATCCTGAAGCGGACAGGAAGCCAGTGTAGTGAAGCTAGTACAGGGGTAATGTGCTCGTACTTTTTAGTCCCAGTCAAAAGCCGAGCTGCTGCATTTTGGACTGACTGTAAGCGTTGAAGAGATGACTATAACATATAAAGAGTTACAGTAGTCTAGTCTAGATGTTATAAAGCATGAATTACATTTTCAAACTCCTTACGTGGCAGGTAGGGCTTGACTTTAGCCAACAGTCTTAGTTGAAAGAAACTGACTTTTACAACATAACTAATCTGTTTTTCAAATTTAAAAGCACTGTAAAAAATCACACCGAGATTCTTGGTAAATGTATGAACATATAACCCTAAATTACCAAGTGCATCTACACAAGCACTTAAATCCCCAGGATGACCAAACACAACAATCTCAGTCTTATTTTCATTAAGACAAAGAAAGTTCTGATCCAACCATATTTTTAAATCTTTCAGGCAATTCAGTAATGACAAAAACAAAGCTTTGTTATTAGTTTTGACAGACAAATAAATCTGTACATCATCTGCATAACAGTGAAATGTGATATTGTGCTTTCTAAAAATATACTCCAAGGGCAGCATATACAAAGAAAATAACATAGGGCCCAATACTGACCCTTAAAGGACGCCACAAAAAAGAGGGTTGGCAGATGACGAAAATTCACCAAGGTGAACAGAAAAACTTCTGTCTGTCAAATATGATTGAAACCATTTAAGGGCTATGCCCTTAATGTCGACACAGTGTTCAAGTCTAGATAAAAGAATAGAGTGGTTGACCGTATCAAAGGCCGCAGTCAAATCCAAAAGGACTAAAACAGCAGAGTGACCAGAGTCCACAGTTAAAAGAAGATCATTAGAGCAGTTTTTGTACTGTGACGGGGCTTAAAACCAGACCGAAAATCTTCATATATACTAAATTTATTGATAAATGACTGAAGTTGATTTAAAACAACTCTCTCCAAGACTTTCGATAAAAAGGGGAGTTTAGATATAGGTCTAAAATTAGACAAATTGAAAGGATCCAAGTTATTCTTTTTCAGTAGTGGTTGTACAATGGCATGTTTACAAACAGATGGTACACACCCTGAGCTGAGAGATGTATTGACCAAAGATACAATGCTTTGCCCAACAGTGTCAAAGACATCTTTAACCAAATGTGCAGGAATACTGTCAAGGGGGCAGGTCGTAGGACATAGCTGTTTAACTATGTCAAAAAGATAGGAGAATGTAACCAGCTCAAACTGCTGAAAGACAGCTGGGCAAAAATTAAAATCGGGGGAGTTACTGATAACTGCAAAGGGTGGAAAACTGAGACCAGCAATTTTGTCCACAAAATGTTTCAGAAAGTTTTCACATAACATTAAAGATGGCACAGTAAAATCTGAATCATGTAGGAGAGAATTGAATACATTAAAAAGAACCTGAGGTCGCTGGCTGTTACTGGCTACGAGGTATTTTTAGTTTTAAATAAGTTTTAATAATCATTAAATATTTTGATTGGGACATGAGTGGACTCGGGAATAAGTCCAATTCCTAATATGTTCGAGTCTGAGTCAATACAGAGTCAAAATGCACACAAGTCCATGACAAGACCAAGACCATTAAAATAAGGTCTCGAGACAGAGTACGAGACAGAGTTCAAGACAGAGTCCGAGTCTCGAGTACTCAACGCTGGGAAACATTCATAAACTTTATTATCTTAATCACATTTATCAAAGTAGTAAATGCTGTGGTGACAATATGTCATTAAGAAAGGAATATTATATATATATATATATATATATATATATATATATATATATATATATATATATATATATATATATATATATATATATATATATATACACATATACATATACATACATACATATATATATATATATATATATATATATATATATATATATATATATATATATAATGCAGTACAAACTTCATAATCACAGGAAGGAGGAGCCGGGAACCGGCAGACATTCAAATAACGACTTTAATAACAAAAAAACACAAAACAGCGCAACATCCCCTCGCGGACGACTGTCGCACACAAACCAAAGACAAAATAAAGGCCAGGCCTGGTCCTCTCTCGTCCTTCACTGTCGTCGCTCTTCTTTTGTATCCTTCCAGTCTCCTCCGTGAGACTCAAGACCAGTGAGATGAGCAAGTGTCGCTGATTTCCAATCACTCCACCGGCCTTGTTCCGTTCCCACGGCTCTCGGCCCCGCCCCACTCGTCACAATATAGTTCCTGTGGCTCAAGTGGTAACGCATTGTGTTAGCAATGCAAGGTTGTGGGTTCGATTCCCAGGAAACACATGTTAGGTAAAAACTGTTAGCCTGAATGCACTGTAAGTCACTTTGCATAAAAGCATCTAAATTAAATTATATTGTAGCCAAGACTTTAAGGGTTTGTGCCAACACAGAAACTGCTTTACACAGAAAATAAACTCACACTGAGAGGTATTCATTGGAATAAATAGTGTGACAACTAGCCCCGTTATGCCAGCAGATGTTTTAGAAAAGATTCTAGCTGAACAGCAGAGAAATGAGAGGCACAGAAAAAACACTTACTGAATTCATGCTCGTTTTATTGTAGCCTTAATGGCATCTCTTCTTGGATGGCAAACTTCCTATGAACATTTTAATTAACACAGTTGTCTGCATGACTGGCCTTCCAACTCATGTGCTGTGTTTGCTCTCATGAAGTGACAACCTGAGAACAAGAAAGAACCACTGCACGTCTTCTAAAGAAGGTGTTGGATTTAAATGAAAAGATGTGGTGGTTCCTTCTTCTATTCAGAGAATAATCATTATACAGCCATCCAGCAGACTTGTATTTCAGGGCAACTATAATATTTATAGCTTACAGATGTGCTCAGTGCTGTGTGATTATTGCTGAATCTAGAAATGAAACTACAATGCTAAAGCCAATATATAGAGATAATCTTCAGATATTTTAATGAGGACTAGAGGATATCAGAATGCTTGCTGAAACACATTTGACTATTCTATAAAACTTCCACAATGCAGTTTTATGTACAAAAAACAACAACCTTTTTTCACATTATTTCAATGTCAAATATTTCAGAGAGTGATAAACACTGTAGACAATCCAACTGCAGTGAACAGTAAAGTTACCGTCAGATTAAAAAAGATGGAAAAGCATGCAGGACAAGACTTGAGATGTTTTCCCTCAACATTACCAGCAGTCCTGCCAGCACTCTCCTCCTGTTCCTCATGGGCCATTTGTTTGGCTAGATGAAGCCATGTTTCCAGTTGAGGAGCCAATCAAAGAGTACAGAGGCTCTGGGCCAGTGATGAGTTTTTCTGGCTGGCGCTGTCTGACAGCTGTCCTATCAATTCCACTTTGTGTTTCCTAATTTGAAGTTGGTGCAGAGCCCAAAAGCAGATGTGTAGGGAGGACATAACTGGGAATACTCTTTCAGGACTCACCGCAGAACAAAAACAACAATCTTTCCATATGAACACACAGTTACATTGGCACATTTGATACGATTATGTCTGTATATCTAATACATTTCCAGGAAAATGTCTGGATATAATCTTTTTATTGATTTTAAAGATTACAAAGAATGGGGGTTTTCAAAGTAACTTTGTTAGACGTCTGCTGCTGAATGATTAGAATGGGGTAGTCATAAATCCTTCAGATAGCAAACCAAAAGTCGTTCATACCCATTTCTTGAAACACTTCTGCTTCTGAGAACCCAAGAAATGTGAAAAGGGTATATTGGACAATAATAATAACAATAATAATGCTTTATACAACTTCCTAAAAGAGGAAATACTGAGAGAATGATTACGTTAGTCAGAAGAGAGAATGTTGTCAAATTTGTCAAGACTTCCTTAGCCATTGTTTTATAAACACTCATGCAACACCATTTACTGTAGTGTATAGTGTAGTATAGCCTTATAAATGTAGACAAGTGAAAAAAAGACAGTATAAAACACTCCTAGATTTACAATAAGAGTGGAAACAGTCTGTGAAAAAGGTTCATGACAGACTTTTTACAAGCAAGTCTTTCTTAGCATCTTCACAGGGGTGGGGTGGGGGTGCATACACTGAGTCAGGGATGTGTTGGGATTTAGGGACGATTTTTAGGCCTGGAGCAAGGCAGCTAATCGGAAAGGGACTCATTAGAAGTAGAAAGGTGAGTGTCAGCGTGGAGCTCAGGGGCTGTGTGGGGGAAAAGGGCCACTGAGCACTGGGACGCAGTGGCTGCAGGCGGGGTTATTAATTGAGAGAGATTAAGTTGTTCTTGCCCTCACCTTGACAACACCATCAATAAGGGCTCTCGAAGTTGTACCAAGACTGATGTTCTCAGTGTTTCACATAGAACAGTGCGACAGGGACAGCAGCTGGCAGAGGACCTGTCCACGGGAACACTAGGCTGGCTAAAATTGAATATGGAACAAGGCCACCTGGGCCACCCGCATCCTCGAAGCACTGTCACGATCACATCAGTTTGAAGGAAAGTGGTTGCGGTTGATGCTTAGATTGGACTCGTGTAGACAGGTGAGGCCAAGAGAATATTGACACGGAAGACAATATTGAGAAATATGGAGTGACAAAAGGCTATCAGATATCAATATATGAGGTAAAGTTATGAGATTAAGAGATTTTTAGACAGTGTTTTGCGAAAATATATTTGTTTTAATAATAATAAAAAACTTTTTTATTTTAAATGTTTTATTGAATGGTGAATCAAATTAATACGACTGGGATGCTTATGCTGACAATACAGATAACCTGTTAAATGATATGTATCTCAGTCAGGGACCAATTGCATATTTTGTATGCATTATACTAACAGAAATGTGTTAAACTTACAGTACGGGCAAATGGAAAACAACTCAAATGATGTTCATTTGGCTTATGTCCCATCTCTTCAATTAAACCACACAATATTGGGATGGACTCGTGAAGCTGGGCTGAGTCTTTGGTATTTGTTTGTTGTTCACAGTCTCTGTTTTTGGCATCGAGTGAAGTAACTGAACTTGAGTGAAACTTTGTTTTTAGACTAATGTTTAATGATGTGTGCTGGAAAAATGTCAGATAAGGGAGTCAATAATTCATGTCAATGCAGGATAATTTAGAGGGAAAAAAATAAATCTCATGATGGCAGACTGCCTTAGGGCTGGAATCCCTCAGTATTTGGCAATGTCTCAGATAATAAAGACATTAAAAATAATTTGAACTGACGAACAGCATTTACAACTGTTCCACTATTTAAGGAGATGATAAAATGATTTCTCATCCGGATTGAATGGTTGTATTTGAGACTGGCATGGTGGTGGGTGTGCTGTGGCCCTTTTTATGTGTATAATTACAGCTCAAATCCATTTAATTTTTTTATTTTGTTTGCCTGCCAATTTATCAAAATTAATACAAATACAAAGCATTGAAACAAGGAAAATTAGTTAGACTGTATCTAAATGATGACTACTGACTAAGAATCTCCCCTTTTTTAATTACTCTATTCAAAATATTTTTCCACATTAACAATACACTCGAGAAGTCATTGTTTATTGTTCATCTCCTTCTTCGTGTTTCTTATTTTTTAAGTTGCCCTTTTTCTCTCAGTTGCATACCAGCTGTAGAAACAGCACAGACTGCAAAAATGGGGAAGGTTTTCAATTATTCTTTGAGCTGATTTGTAAGTTACCAGATATAGTCATCAAATATTCAGTCATATTGCCCAGACTAGTGGGTTGATCTGAATTATTATATATACATTTCCATCTCCATTCAATTGACAAATAATTAATATTAATAAGCATCAGAGATGAACATGTCTCAGAAAGAATGTATCCTCAAATACACTGACCTGCACATTAACCTGAATGTGAAATGAATTTATAAGAATGTGACAAATAAATAAATGTTAAATAAAAAGACAAATATTATGCATCTCGATTTCCATCTATATAATATCTTCAAAAGTTGATTTATTTCACTGATTCCATTAAAAAAGTGAAACTTGTATATTATATTCATTCATTACAAACAGACTGATATATTTCAAATTTGTATTTATTTTAATTTTGATGATTATAACTGACACCTAAGGAAAATCCCAAATTCAGTATCTCAGAAAATTTGAATATTACTTAAGACCAATGCAGAGAAAGGATTTTTTAGAAATCTTGGCCAACTGAAAAGTATGAACATGAAAAGTATGAGCATGTACAGCACTCAATTCTTAGTTAAGGCTACTTTTGCCTTGCCTTGACGAATGTGATTCACGGATTAATTGCACAGCTTAACCATCATAGAGTGAAAGTTTATCATTGACAGGACTGAAAAACACGTGCAAGTTTAACAGGGCAGAGAGAGAGCGCGTGCGAGAGAGAGACAGAGAGAGAGAGAGTGCGAGCTAGAGACAGAGAGAGAAAGCGCGCGAGAGACAGAGAGAGAGAGCGCGCGCGCACGCGCGAGAGAGACAGAGAAAGCGATCCGTCTTCAAACAACACAAGCGCTGTCTTGCTCACTCTTCCTCGCATATTAATCATTTGACATGATGGTGTCGATGTTTAATACCAATGTCTTGCATACATCTTTGTGTAGTGGTTCTTGAAGCACTTACTCCAGCTGTAGAGAAAAAGCAAGTAAAAAAAAAAAAACCCTGGGAATGTTGTCACTGTGATCTCAAAATGCAAAGCTGCATAAAACAATTTTTCTTTCTTTACTTCAAACTGTCAAGTCAGTGATCCCCAGGATTGCTGTCCTCATTTCTGTATCATAGATTCTTCTTTTCACTTTGTGAAAAGTGGGGACATCCCATAGGTGTAATGGTTTTTATACTGTACAAACTGTATATTCTATGGCCCTACACCTAACCCTAACCCTCACAAGAAACTTTGTGAATTTCTACTTTCTCAAAAAACTAATTCTGCATAGTTTATAAGCGTTTTGAAAAAAGGGAACATGGGTTATGTCCTCATAAGTCACCCATGTCATTATACAAAATTGTGTCCTCATATGTCACAAAAATATGCACACACACACATGCATGTTGAGTTTCCATTTTCATGTGAACATTCCGTAGATGTAATGGTTTTTATACTGTACAAACTGTATTTTCTATTACCCTTCCCCAACCCTACACTTAAACTTTCTCCTCACAGGAAACATTCTGAATTATTAGATTTTCGAAACACTTCAATCTGTATGATTTATAAACTTTTTTCTGCATCGTGACCAGTGGTGAATGGTGAATTATGGATATTGTCATCTTTGTGGTGACATTTTGCCGGCAAAACAGTGGGTATACCTAAACACAGTGGGTATACCATGCACACACACCCAACATATATATATGTTGGGTATGTGTGTATGTATATATGTATGTACAGTATTGTTCAAAATAATAGCAGTACAATATGACTAACCAGAATAATCAAGGTTTTTAGTATATTTTTTATTGCTACGTGGCAAACAAGTTACCAGTAGGTTCAATAGATTGTCAGAAAACAAACAAGACCCAGCATTCATGATATGCACGCTCTTAAGGCTGTGCAATTGGGCAATTGGTTGAAAGGGGTGTGTTCAAAAAAATAGCAGTGTCTACCTTTGACTGTACAAACTCAAAACTATTTTGTACAAACATTTTTTTTTTTCTGGGATTTAGCAATCCTGTGAATCACTAAACTAATATTTAGTTGTATGACCACAGTTTTTTAAAACTGCTTGACTTCTGTGTGGCATGGAGTCAACCAACTTGTGGCACCTCTCAGCTGTTATTCCACTCCATGATTCTTTAACAACATTCCACAATTCATTCACATTTCTTGGTTTTGCTTCAGAAACAGCATTTTTGATATCACCCCACAAGTTCTCAATTGGATTAAGGTCTGGAGATTGGGCTGGCCACTCCATAACATTAATTTTGTTGGTTTGGAACCAAGACTTTGCCCGTTTACTAGTGTGTTTTGGGTCATTGTCTTGTTGAAACAACCATTTCAAGGGCATGTCCTCTTCAGCATAGGGCAACATGACCTCTTCAAGTATTTTAACATATGCAAACTGATCCATGATCCCTGGTATGCGATAAATAGGCCCAACACCATAGTAGGAGAAACATGCCCATATCATGATGCTTGCACCTCCATGCTTCACTGTCTTCACTGTGTACTGTGGCTTGAATTCAGAGTTTGGGGGTCGTCTCACAAACTGCCTGTGGCCCTTGGACCCAAAAAGAACAATTTTACTCTCATCAGTCCACAAAATGTTCCTCCATTTCTCTTTAAGCCAGTTGATGTGTTCTTTGGCAAATTGTAACCTCTTCTGCACATGCCTTTTTTTTAACAGAGGGACTTTGCGGGGGATTCTTGAAAATAGATTAGCTTCACACAGACGTCTTCTAACTGTCACAGTACTTACAGGTAACTCCAGACTGTCTTTGATCATCCTGGAGGTGATCATTGGCTGAGCCTTTGCCATTCTGGTTATTCTTCTATCCATTTTGATGGTTGTCTTCCGTTTTCTTCCACGTCTCTCTGGTTTTGCTCTCCATTTTAAGGCATTGGAGATCATTTTAGCTGAACAGCCTATCATTTTTTGCACCTCTTTATAGGTTTTCCCCTCTCTAATCAACTTTTTAATCAAAGTACGCTGTTCTTCTGAACAATGTCTTGAACGACCCATTTTCCTCAGCTTTCAAATGCATGTTCAACAAGTGTTGGCTTCATCCTTAAATAGGGGCCACCTGATTCACACCTGTTTCTTCACAAAATTGATGACCTCAGTGATTGAATGCCACACTGCTATTTTTTTGAACACACCCCTTTCAACTAATTCAACTAATTGCCCAATTGCACAGCCTTAAGAGCGTGCATAACATGAATGCTGGGTCTCATTTGTTTTCTGAGAATCTACTGAACCTACTGGTAACTTGTTTGCCACGTAGCAATAAAAAAATATACGAAAAACCTTGATTATTCTGGTTAGTCACATTGTACTGCTATTATTTTGAACAATACTGTATGTATGTATGTATGTATGTGTATATATATATATATATATATATATATATATATATATATATATATATATATATATATATATATATATATATATATATATATATTTTTTTTTTTTTTTTTTTTTTTTTTTTTTTTGTTAAACAGAAGATAGCATTCCAGCATGGAATAACATGAGGGCTAGTGAATGAAGACAATTTTCATCTTTGGTTGAAAATCTAAATACAAGACAGTATGTTTCAATAATCCTTTGTCATGAAACACAATCAGAACAAATTGATCTGCTAAATGTACACTGCTGTTACTATAATATATAGTGAAATATTATTAAGATGTAAAATCACTTTTTTGTTAACATATTTCAAAATGTAATTTATTCCTGTGATGCAAAGATGATGTTTTAGCAGTCATTGCTCCAGTCTTCAGTGTGATAATTGACATGGTATTTGAGAAATCATTCTAATATTCAGATTTGGTCTTAAAGATTAAGTTCTTATTACTATCAATGTTAAAACAGTTGTGCTGCTCAATATTTTTTTGGAAACAGCAAGTAGATTCATGAAAAGGTATTTATAAATGTATAAAAATTTAAATATAAATTTATTCCTGAGACATTTGAAGTTATATGTTGAGGCATCTATCAAACCATAAACAAGCTGCCTTGGGTAAGCTCTAAATTATTCCTTTGCTAAAAGTTTACAAGAGCCTTTCTAGTTATGGACTTTCTTTAAAAATTCTTGTTGTAGCATACAGAAATGTTCCACATGAAAGCCTTTCCTCTGCCCTCTGTGCCCACTGACAGCATCTGGGGGCGGGCACTGCTTCTGAAGAAGTCTGCTGATTATGTTTGTGATGTGAGCTGTCATTCCTGTGGTTCGCCACCTGTGGAGCGCAGGTGCAGCACTACATTCACAACACACTGAGAATTAGTCTAACAGCTCAAGCCAGGAGAGGACAGACTCCAAAAGCCACCGGCAGGGCAGATCGGAGTGAAACAAATTACCATTTTCACATAGAAGAATTGAGACGGAAGAGAGGAGTCAGTCCTCTGCACATGCCTCCTCAAATTAGGTGCCACCTGTAATTCAGTTACTCACAAATCTTCCACCAGAACCCTTGCCTTTGAGGCTGGCATGGTATTAGTTATTAGCCACGGGAGCACTCTGAGAACAGTGTTGGAGACAGGAAGAGACATATGTCAACACCCAGGGGAATAGGTGCTCATCTCTGGGTCTTAGTTGAGTCTGACTTGCTGGAGAAGATGCATCTGACTCTGAGTTATGACGACAGGGATGCAATGCTAGAGCTATAGTTCTTCCGTTGACCATGGCACACATGAGATAAGAGTACCACGGGGCAGAGGTGAAGCAGAGCTGAAAAGACGGAGATTATAATATGCTTTGCCTAAACTAAAAACAAGCCCCTGAAATGGAGGAAAGACTGACATGAACATGACAACAAACTAAGTAGGTGATTGGGCAATTAATTCAGAGTCAAGTTCAAAGTTCAAAGTCTCAGTCCCTTAACCATAATTTTTCTGCCGTGTGGTAGGAAATATGAAACATGATATCTCCTGGAGTCATGGTGCAGACCATGTAGTTGATATTTACAAGACAACCACTTTCACAAATTACCATAAAAAATGGACACAGTTATGGGATTCGTGCAATGAACACTGCATTAAACATGCATATTTGCATTAAAGAAATGTTTCATATTTTATGTTTCATATAAATCAAATCACTATCATTATATAAAACCGTTTTAATTATAATTTATAAATGTAATGTTTAATTTATTTATTTTTTAATTTTGTAATATTTCAGTTTTGTATTTTAATAAATTATTTCATTTGTTTACATCTAAAAGACTAAAGGCCCGTTCACACCAAGCACGATAACTATAAAGATAACAATAAAGATATAGTTCTAAAAATCGTTCTCAATATTAAAGAATAGCAGGGTCCACACTGCAACTATAACGATAAAGGCATAGAGAAACAGTATCGTTGGAATCATTTTCAGCGCCGGAAGTGATCTCTCGCGCGTGAACGTCACTCATTGTTTACCGTTTACTGCACTGTCTGAAATATAATGCAGTAATTGTAATTCATTAATTTGTTTATAATGCACCCTGTAATCGTTGCGATTATAATAAAAATACAACACATTACTCACTCTATTGACAACGTGCCATTGTGTCCCTCTGGCATTGGACGTCGCCTCCAGTATATACTGTATGTGGCATACTAAACACAACGTGCAAAACACTGCATCTCAACAGTGGAGAAAACTCAGGAACTTCAGTCAGGCAGGTGTGTGATGCGTTACTGTCAACGTCCTCGTCGTCGCCTTGTAGTTGTTCCGTTCATGACAACATATGCTCTCAACTTCTGTTGGCATCTGACAACACTTGCTACTAAAACACCACCAATTTTGAAGAGATCTCTGTCTCTCTGAGGCTTGAAGACGTGTTGCTGCAGCGGATCGCTCCTGAGTACTTGGTCTGTGTATTCTGGTTCAAATAAATATGGTTGTGAAAAAAATTAAACGTTGTCTATGGATATATTGAAATCGTCTTCCATTGCAATTTTCTGCACTTCTAAATATGTTTAGATCTTCACAGTGAAAGGTAACACTTCCGAAATCTCTATGTAAACCATAGACAGTTAGTGTAAACAATGAGTGATGTACACGCACGAGAGATCACTTCCGGCGCTTTCCGCGCTTGCGCAAACTATCGCGCCCTTAGATCAGTTGGACATGGTTGTGTACAAGAGGTAAAAATGATTTAAATACTGTTTGTTTTCTTACATAAACCACTCATTTCGTTTCTTAGGTCATCAGTGTGTACTTATGATGGGGAATTGTTTAATTTGGACTCCTCTGTGCATGTTCTTTGAGGTGGTGACCATAGACCTCCATTATGTGAGTCACAGACAAGAACAGTTGGACCTAAAAATATCAAAATGGGAAATACTACAGAAACAAAGAAACCTACATCTTGGATGTCCTTGAGGTAAGCTAAAACATACCAAAATTTAATTTGAGAGTGAACTATCCCTTTAACTCCAAATAATTTATGAAACCCACACATTTGACTATCATGTTTCTAATCACTTATTGTGTATGACTTTTTAATAACTATTGAATAAATTAAGGATTCATATTAATAACATATGATTTATGATACCCCAGAGCAGAGACAATATCTAATTGGTCAAAACAACATTTGAGGTGTGGCCAAAAGACCAGTTTAAATACTCAGGACACCATCCAAATTTAGCTTTTGCTTTAAGCTTTTGCTCTTAGCCATGCCTTTTGTCATCACTTTTAGCTTTCTCTGAGCGCTGTTCCAGCTTCGGTCTGCATGCCTGCTGCTACTTAGCCACGATGAGAAGAAACACCACCTAGTCTCATCAAACTTTACTTCTGTTCTTTTATTTTAGTTTCTTTTCTTTAGTTTCATGTTCTGAGTTAAGTTCTGTAACTCCATGGCTCAGTCTGACTTCTTTGTTTTATGTCTCATTTTGTTTCTCGTTGTCATGAGTTTTGGAGCGTTGAGCTTGATTGGATGCTGACATTCCCTGTTCTCTTGTGTGCTTTTTTCTACTTGATGATTTTTTGTTCACAGCAGTGCTTGGCACTATGCGCTCAGGTTCACTAGATAATAAAAAGATAAAGATAAAAAACGAATGCAGTGGCCATTTAGAAAAGCCAATGCATTTGTATGTCTAAGCTAACAGCTAAAGTAAACATATTTTTCCACAAATGTGACCTTGTTCTACAAGCCTGCTCATTTATGACTGAGTGTGCTCTGCTGGCAGTGTGCATGAATGCAGCTCATGCCCCAGTTAGAGCTTAGTCAAGGTGTTTAGGCCCCAGGTGAGCCTCGAGCAACAGGAAAAGCTAAATCCCAGTGGACCACACAGAATGAGGGACTGTATAATCTGGGTTAACACTGGGGGATGTCAAGGATTAAACCAATCAAAATAAGCTTTTTTTCTCCTGGATCTCTATGAAATCAAGTTTATTATCTTAATTTAATTACATTTATTTACATTTATTTAATTACATTAATTTAAATATATTTTCTTATTATTATTTTCTTATTATTATTTTCTTATATATTTACATTTTCTTTTAAATTACAAAACTTATGTAAAACTTAGGTAAAACAAGTTAATGATAATTTACTAATAGATAAGATAATGTGCTAATATGCAGGAATTATTCAAATTTACTTTATTGCTAAACTCTTAAAAAAGATGTGATAGACATTTGTAAGGTACATAATCAAAACGTGCTTATATATATATATATATATATATATATATATATATATATATATATATATATATATATATATATATACTATATATATATATATATATATATATATAAACAATCTACTATTGTAAAATTATTATATATTTTTTTAGATATAATACCTTTTTTAAGGTAGACATTTAGACATTTTTATTAATACTAATATTAATATTATTAATATTAACATTAACATTAACATTAACATTAACATTAATATTAACATTAATATTAATATTAATATTAATATTAATATTAATATTAATGTCATGTAGCAGTGTTGAAGGGACATGCACAAAGATGAAGATTAAGATAAAGGTTTAACAGTCTTTAAGCAATGGACTGATATTCCTTTAGAATAATTTTTGAGTTAATTTTGGTGCATCTACATCTGTAAAAGACAGTTTTTCTGCCATTCCTTGATATAAGGATGTTTTGTGAAGACCAGAGGTTAAAATGTCCCCTTAGGAATTTCAGTCTGGTTCTTCTAGGTGGGGGAGGGGGGGGGGGGTCAATCCAAGGATCTTGTTTACTCTCATGGGTTTACATGTGATGTGCATCTCTTTGACCATCAATCTGAATTACTTGACCCAAATTTGACAATCTCTTTTCCGAAATTAAATTGTCATTAATTGTTCGAATGGTGTTAATGTAGAAAGTTCTGTGAAAGAGTCGGTTGGTTAGTGGACGTGCTTCTGACTTGTGGCACTAGGAATTGATTTACAACATCCTGTTGCCTTTTTGAGTAATTCGGATCCTTATGTTTCAACCACACTCCTGATCGAATCTTTTTATTTGTCTGGTTATGGTTTGATACGCTACACAAATGTCTCAACATGGCAATCACTACTGTTTTGTTTCTGGGCTTCACTGGAGAGGCTATACCGGAAAAAGCTGTGGGGACTGAAAAGTAAAGCAGTGATTCCTGTCCAAGTCTACATCTGGTTCCTTCCTCTCCTTGTCAGTATGCTAGCTGTGTCCATTTAACCCCAGGGTTAATGACTAAAAGTGTCTCCTGCATTGAGCACTGCAGCAAGAGACTGAAGTTCAGCAAAATGACATCCAATGGAGATGGCGTGATTCTGGCACAAGGACTAGCATGCTCCATGCATCAGTCTTTCCCTCAATCAATTGCCTTAATGAAGAATGGGCTGGAATTAAATCTGAACCTCTAATAGCACTAATGGTGGCTCTTTTTTCCACAGTCGGAGGCCAAGTGGCTGCAACCTCAGGGGAAATACCCTCCTCTCTAACCATTTATAATCAATGATTTGCCACTGATCAGTGATTAGCCAGGCCAACTTTAGACTCGATCAGAGCAGAGGAGCCCGCAACCTTAACAGTCAGACGTGTCTTGAAGACATGAACTCAAATTTCTGGTTTAATTTCTGCTTCTTTAGAAAGTTAATACCTTCCTCTTGTTGGAAATGGAGAATCAGCAGGACTGCAGAAAATCCTGGCACACTCCGTACAGTCAATCTAAGTGGTAATGTAATTTTTTCCCCCCAAAGCTAATAGACTTGAATATGCCGTTTTGCTTTGACAGAGCAAGACGAGAAGCCAAAGCGGCCACTAAGAAAAACCCTGATGGTGAAGGAGGAGGTGGTATCAGTTAGTGAGCAGAAAAGAAAAAGAGAGACATTTATCTTTTCTGTCTGTCATGGAGTTGATGCATGGACAGAAAGAGGATGCCTTTTAGTGTCCTCCCATTGATTAGAAGAGTCCCATTAATGCAGGCTCCCAGCATCAACTTGTCCTATACATCTATATCTTCAACCCATCAATCTGAAAGAAGAACAAGCTCAGATGTTGCTCAGAACTCTGATGGCATGACACCTGAACCATAAGATTGGCACAAGACAGGAGGCTCCAGATCATAACATTATGACATTCAGCATCAGTTGATCTAAAAGTCTGGTACATTTAACCCAGAGGGTACTTATAAAGATTTTTATTTTGCATGGGTAGACTCAAAACATAAATTATGATTTAAAAAGAAATGCTTTTCTAAAAGACTAAAATAACACTTTATGACTCAGAGCATACTGTCTTACGTAAATAACTTTTTAATTTCCATTGTGGAAAGAAAATAGAATGCGTAAATTGCTATAAAATACGAAGTACACATTTTATTACCAACCCATGGCAAGGCATGGGTTTGATTTCAAATTCATGAAGTAATTCATGAAAGAATAAAATTCATTTCATGAATGTAGTGTAAGTCCATTTGGATAAAACTGTCTGTAAAAATAATAAAATAAAATATTGATGAAGGGGTATTTGAGCCTTACTGATGGGACTGTGTTGATATATGTGGTTATGAAAAACTACATCTCAGCCTTTTCATATCTTTGTCTCAAAACTTGCCTCCATACTTCCCCTTGCCTGTGGGGAAAAATAGGATGGGGTGCAAGTGTATGGAGCTTTCAAAGTCTCTCTGAAGAGGATTCAAAGTTAGCTAAGCTTTCATGTCATAAAACACTGTCAAAAAGTTAGTGACTTTAGAAGTGTGATACAGCCACCCACCATTAATTAACGTAAGAAGGGTTTTCTGAGGTAGCCTACATTTCATCTTTACCCTTAACTATACAACTATTTGGAGAATTCAACTTAGGCCACTATCATCTGTGAAAATTTGTCAGAATTAACAACGCACCTTCTTCATAACAAGCCTGCTGTGAGGAGAATTCAAAAACCATGAGGAGATCAGAGGGAGGGAGTCTGTAGAGAGAAATGGGTAAAAAATCTTTCAGATTTAACCAGAGGAAAAAAACACAAATCGCAGTACCACATTCTCTATTCAAGAGACATCCATTCTGTTCATCACTGGTCTGAGCATGTATGCCACAGTTAGCAGCTTCACAATGCTGGAATATTCTTACTTTTAGCTGACCAAAACAGTGAAGTTTGATTACAAATGGCACCCAATATGGAGATGTCATGATTAATTCTGATGATACTCAAACTCTAGACTGAGTTGGTGATTCTCTCTGATATTACAGTAGATTTTATTTCTATATAGAATAGTATTTCTACTATTTCTACTAGATTTTTATTTCCCGAACAGCTGCCAGGGCCCTGAGACAGGCTTCTAGGGAGAGTCAAATGCTCTTTGGCAAGAGCAATAATGAAAAAAAAAAACTATTCCCTAAATTGATATTTCTGGTAGAAAAATTATGTATGTAACTCCAAATTATATTCTTTACAAAATTATCACAACTCACTTGGTTCACAACGCAATAAACATTGATGTATACTACTTTGAACAATTTTGTTGGAATTAAAATGCAATGAATCCAGTATATTTTCTATTTTTCAATCTTAATATTTTGCAGTCATGTAATTTATACAGTAGGGCCCTTTATGTTTTTGAGCATAATTTAGGAATTGTTTTAAGTCAATAGGAGATTATTTATCCACTTGGTTCATTCACTTTAATAATTTTCAAGAAATGTGCATGCATTTAGTTTTATTCACATTCTATAAGGCAAACCAAATTGCAGCTCAGCGAAGATGGAGAACAAGCTTGTGACAAGTCCAACAACATCAGGATCTCATGTCAGGAAACACATCAGACAGAATCAGAAATGAGCTGTCTCTAGTCTCTGACTGGCGCAAAATATTGCCATACAAATTCATTGTGTCACTGTCTCATTATTTGATGTTTCCAGCAACTCTATGCATAATGATGTCTTTACAAAGTGAATTATCAAAGCAGCCCCAGTCTTGTTCACATTTATTCAGGACAGAAGGAAGATCACATCTCTGATGTTTGTGATGACAGCTTGCTTCGTGGAAAGGCAAGGGGGAACAAAAAAGGCAGCTTGTAAATATATGGAATAATTTATGCAAAATTAAATTCTCAAGTGATTAATAATGTTAGTTTGATCACAAATTATATGTTTAGATAATTAGTTAATGTTTCTTTGTAGCTACTTAATATTGTCTCAAGTAGGCCAGACACTATCTAAATTAGTGACTATAAAATCTATTACTAATTAATTAACATTTATTTAAAATGTAAAAATAATTAGCAAATTACCATATTATAATCAACCTATTAAATAATTGCATATAGAGTATAAAAAGAAGGATATTCTTTTGTGCATCCAGATTTACAAAATTGCATAAATAAATGTAGAATAAAAATCAGAGCATAACTAAATCTGCATAGTATAACTGTTTGCTCCTTGATTGTTTCTAATTAGGAAAACCTATGTAGACTTTCATTAGTCTGAATGTGTGAATTAGTATGAATTATTATGATTTAATTTCACAGAATACATTCTTATTCTAAGAGCACTCAAAACCACTGAGCACGTTTGTTTTTTCTTTCTTCCAAAAACTGTTTTATTTGTGGTTAAAACAACATATTTGGCAGAATCTAACACTCTAACACGCTCTCACATTATTATCACTTTATTTGGGCCAAAGAAAAGTGAAGTAGCTTTTTCACCTCTGATTGTGTTGAGTAGGAGGAGGCATTCTTAAACAGGATTAATTGAACATGAGCATATGCAGGTCACAAATATACATCCATATGCTCTATGAAATGTCTGGTGTCATAAAATCATGAATATGCTCATGTGCACCTGTCACCAACCAATTTTGGAAACTTTGCAGAAATATCTGCAAATTTTATCATCAAATTTAGCTGAATGTTATCCAGACAAATTTTACTAATCTTTACCTTGCCTTTCGAAGAAGAAAAATGATTGTGGAAACACAAACTTAATTTCATTTCATTTTTACGGAAGGTGTTAAAATGAATTTTGAAGGTGAACTTGTCATCTCACCATATGCTCAGTATTTCTTGTGAAAAAAATTAACTTGAGTCCCAGACATCGACCTGCTGAGGTCAGCACACTGAAACGAGCCCCAGAGAAGACATGGATATTGTTTTCTTAGCATTCAAGAGTAACCTTACATTGCACAGTGTGGCCTTTTTTAACAGTGTTTGCTACATAACAATGAAACTGTGCAGAAGTTAGAATATTTTTTTTTTATATCATTAGTAAAAACATAGTTTCATTTCATTTAGAATAGACCACTTCCAAATCAGTGTTCAGCATTTAAGGAGGAGGCTACAAATGTATTATTGTAAATTTGTATGGGCTCTGTATGGACTCTGAACATCTGGTCAGTTTTCAATTTTACTGCCAGCCAGCTCAAGGATTGGAACCTCATGGTTAGAGAAAAATGTTTAAGAGATGCTGACCAACTATCTTACAGCTGACCAGAGAATTTAAATTAAATTAAATTAAATTGTTGAAGAATATTTTTCCTTGCAAAATAAACACAAAGTTTAGATTACAAGAAGGCAGGAGTATAAATATCAATGACATAGCACTGCACTCGGGCAACAATAAAGACAGCAATGATAAAATGCTCAATAAAACATCTAAAAAATACTCAGCAGAAAATTGATGACTTTTAAAAGCCTATTAATTATGCCATTTAAATTAAAAACAAAGAAACGATGAGTAACATTGAATAATACATAAAATTTTGAAGTAGAAAGACTGAAATGGTGTTTTCTTCAAAACATTCATTACCCTATCATTTATTTATTAATGACAGGTTTAGATAGACTATACTATCAAAACAAGACATTAACATTCACACTTTTCAGTCAGTACTGTGGTAATTTACGAGACCTCGAATTGAAGAATGGTACTACTTTTTGTTAAATTTAAGGATGTACAAAAGCACTTCTTTTGGATTGGTTTCTTACTTGTTGTTGAACTACATGAATCGGCTCTTTTCTCAGCCTTCTTATCTTGTCTTAGCCTAACCAGCAAAATAAGAACTTGCTTTGACATGGCCCATTTTAAGCACAGTTCTAGTTTATTTGTTTTCTTTAAGCATTAAATTGGCTTCTCATTTGCCTGAATTCCCTTACTTCTCTCACACCTGCCGACCAATCAGCCATTAATCATCAGCATTATACGCTCAATAGATCTGCACTGCAGCAGCAGCCTAGTCCTAGTCAGCCTCATCAGAATCTGTCAGTGGGAGCTCAGCGTGGAAGGCTAATGGAGATTCTAGTCCTTCTGCCTTACAACTATAAAGCACTTTATGTAAGCCCTCTCCTGTCGGCACAGACAAGATCCTCTTCCAGCTATTCCAGTTTTGCATACTTCATTTTGATCCACCAAATTTATCCTTCTCTAACTACTAGAGTTTTTTCACTTCAGTGACGTTTTTGGGATTTTCTAATCCATTGTGAAAGATTATGTCATTTTGTGCACACACATTCTGGTCTTCATGCTGTGGTGGTGGAACAGGTTTTCTCATTGTATTTCATGATACAATATTTCAGTCAATATTACCCTTCCCCCTATAGTATTGTAGTTGTACCTCTTTAAAAACACCAAAATCCTTTTCCCAAATGAAGGTGAACCTTCTTCTAAGCTAATTTGAATATTCAGGCTGACTCTCCTGGCTGCCATTCAACATCAGATGTCCATCATCCTGTGACTCCCAAGTTTAAAAAACAGCTTGATTTTATGTTTATAAGAGACTGCCCCACACCTACAATGCCTGTTACCTTTGTCCATATGTCTGACTACTTCATCTCAGTGGAACAGACAGTGAAGACAGACACATTTGTGGTGATACATTTTAGAAAAGCATGTGTGAATTAATAAAATTGAATATAATCAAGGGCCAAGAAAGCTGTGCAAGTCCACTGGGAACGATGATATTCTCCTCGTCAGAAATGTTGGATTGTGCAGGGAAAGCAGTAGGTCCAGAGGTACAGGCCGTCATTGCTTTGTATCGGCCTGGACATGGACCTCAAGGGTACTGGATGTACATATAGACCAGTAATGGTGGAGACAAAACAAAGATTTGAGGTGAATTGCATCATTCATCATTCTTGCCTGTTCCAAGTCATATTAAAGTAAAACTTTCAGATTCCCTCAACTCCATCTCTCCAGTGACACTAATGTTTTCATAGCTCCCCTCCATTGAATTTTCTAACATATCTGCAGTTATTTTGCACACAGAGCCTTAACTTCACCATGTAAGTTGCATTTGACACCTTCTGTCACCTTTTAGTATCCTGAGAATTTTCTCCACAAATTGTGGTTATCATTTTGTGTAATTCTCATGGTCTTCTATATTCATACCCAGGTCCATAACAGCCTTGGATGTGCCTTAAATCACACCCCTTACCAGTATCTCTGTCACATTAGACTTTAAAATTGGTTATATATATAGTATATATATATATATATATATATATATATATATATATATATATATATATATATATATATATATATATATATGTATGTATGTATATAAAACAAGTAATTAATTCCACTTTAAAGTAAAACTAGAGTATACAGCTAAAGTTGTAAATAAAACACATAGATTATTGGAGTACACCAAATTTTCAGTGAAGATTTTCTGAGAGGTGGCATGGCCATACCTTCAGTCTTTTATTTAAACTGTACACCTCAGTGTATAGTTATTGAGAACAGCCTCTACCTACTTTCCTCCATATTTTCTCCACATGAGAGGTTTTAACTCATCTAGAAACATCAGCATTTAATAAAACAAGGTCGAGAAATGGCAGCCTGGCCCATCGGGCACAACACATTCTTCCTCTTTTAAAAAATTATGCAGCCTTGTAAATCCCTGTGTATGCTGAACAATTTAACAAAAGTTACATTCAGAAAGAATTCCCTCTTTCTGACTTTGACAAAGACACAAAGAATTTGCTCTTTCAACATGTATCGACAACCCTCCTTGATATTTTCCCCATCATGCACACCAGGTATTGATGATTTCCTCAGTGTCACAATACAAATCAATTTCTCTGTGTGCATTGGTTGAAATTGTGAGTGCCTTGTTGTTGTCTCCCCACTAGCGCTGTTGGTGCTGTGTCTCTGTTGTTGTAGATGGCAGGGGTTCTGTCACTATGAAAAGGCTTCACACCGCCTCTCAGTCTGACCTGCACACAGCACCAGTCCTCTCACAGTCTCGGCCATTGATCTTCTCAGTAGCATGGCTCACCATGACCAGAACTTAGAAACAAAAGACTTTTCCCTTTCTAAGAGACGGCCCTTAACCACAAAATGACTATGACCTCTAAAGACACACAAGTCTGACATTAAGCACAGTGGCTGTAAGAGATGTTGTTTTGTAAATAAATATCATGGATTAAATATCATTGTATATGTGAATAGGAAATACTTTCTTGTGATCTCACAACAACTATTACATGAAATAAAGTAAATAAATGAGAAATTCAAATCCTGAACTTACAATATCTTAAAATCTAGTTAAAAAGTCAATGTTAATGTTACACATTTTAGGGATGCACTGATATTACAATTCTGGCAGATATGTTTTAGGGAGAATAATTAAAATGATATTCTATTGTGTCTAAATGAATTAACTATTGATATAAAAAATGTTTCAAATAATAATAATAATAATAATAATAATAATAATAATAATAATAATAATAATAATATATATATATATATATATATATATATATATATATATATATATATATATATATATATATATATATATATACAGTATACTATTTTGCCTGAATAAATTAATAAAACACTAAAAATACATTTACACCATACTTACTAGGGGTGTAACAGTTCTTGGTAAAAAATCTAACCGTGCTATTCTATTTTAAGACCGAATTGAGATTTTTCTATACTGAGAGAGAAATTATGGCAAAATAAGGATACTGTTAATATTTATAGGACAATGTTTATACTTAGGAACATCATTTTTTGTTGGAAATAATAATCTACCAGATGCCTTAAGCAAACACTGATCTACAAAAAAATTAACCCTGGAGCTTTCTTTGCTGAAAGGCACATAAATGGCATATGACTAAGTCTTGATTATTAGTTGAATAATATGATTATTAATAATATATATTATATGGAATAAATGTTTGAACTCATATTGATGCATTTGACTTGGTGCACTCTTTGTAAAGTTATTGAGATCACTTCTGAAATTTAGAGGAGACAAATATGAGAGATCCAGAGTCTCTAACTAACGAGAAATATTTGAGCACAGCGTGTAAAGTTGTCTAGATCTCTTCCAAAGCTTTACAGAAGACTATTGTGAGAGTGTTCAAGTTTTTGTCTCAGGGTACAAGTTTGAGAAGCAGGAGACTCAAGCAAAAGTTCATTCAGTCTTAAGGTAACCTCATTTCTGTCTAGGAGAAATATTTCAGATGTTAAAGAGATCTCTGTTTCTATTTTATTTTTCTTCCCACTGGTTAGCTTCAATGTCATTGATCTACACCATTGGAGACAATACATGCATTGCCATATGAAGTTGCAGACACTGTTTTATTGCAAAGTGATTTAACATAGGAAACCATAACTTATATTTACATAAATGCAAAAATGGACTGTACAAGACAACATTTTAATAATAATAATAAAAAAACAACAACAACAAAAAAACAACAACTAGTTTTACATTTGTTAAAAAAGGAATTGGTTTTATACTGAACATCTTGCACTTGTAAGTGTGATTTGAAAATGTGATGCATACAATGTTGGACATCGAAGATAAATGTAAACATCTAAACTAGTTACCCTTGATATTCTGAAATGTTTAATGCTATTTAAATGATAGTTTTAGTATTTACAATATTAGTACAAGTTTACCGTTTCTCCTAAGATAAAACGGAAGACATCTTAAGACAAAGCTGATATCTCAGTGAGACATACAGTATAAGAGATTCACATAGTATCCTGAGCATAGCATAACCTCTGTCAGAGCCATAGCCTTGTGGGCAGTGATTGATGGTTTGAATCCCAGCTAAAGTTACTTTCACGCTCCTGTTCAGTTCTCAGCTGTCCAATTGTTTCCTGTCTCTACCTTTCCTGTCCTGACCATTAAAAGTGAAAAACCCCATTGCAATAAAAAATCAGCAGCAACCTCTGAGCAGTAAACATTTTTATAATGGAATCTTGCAAGAGATTACAGCAAAACAATAAAGAGATCTCCCATGTTTCTCACACGTTTCTCTCCCATTGTCATTTTGGATTCCTTTCTTTCAGAACTTTCTCATGTCTCAGTTTTCAGGATTTTAAGGAGAAACATCTGAAACACTGTTCCCAGACAGCAAGCAGTTTCAGCTGAGATGTGGGCCAGATCTAAATGAGAAATACATGAGAATCACAACTAAGTCTCCTGATGTTAGAAAGAGCAACCACTGAGCAATAACATTTTTCCTATAATGGAGTCTTGATAGAGATTGCAGCAAGACTATAAAGAGATATTCTATCTTTCTTCTACAACATTCTCTGTTTTCAATCTTTTTTTATCAAATATTTATCATGTCTCATTTATGTCTACTTCCATTTCTCTTAAGGAATTTTAGGAGAGACATCTGTGTAGTGTCTGCTAATGATCATTAATGGGTGGTTACACTTTATGTATTAAGAGACCCTTTTAGCCTTTTGACATATGCATATAAGTTACAAACCTGGCCCAACCGTCGACATTTATATGGGTGCTAAAATTAAATGGTTTTACCGCTATCAAGAAAAGGCTATATAGATCAGCTCTCTCTGGTCTCCCCATGGAACTTCAAATACATTCCAAACAGGAGTAAATGACCTCATGTGTCAGGCACCAATGGCCTGACAAACCAAGTGGTCTCTCTCCCCAATTTCAATTTCAACACACACACGTAAACACGTTTTCTTTATTTTTAAACCATAATCAATTTCTTACAAATAAATATGGTATATGGCATATTTTCCTATTACATTTGTCTAGTTACCACTTTTTATTTGTATAATTTAAGCTCTAAATGCTGATATATATAGAGGTGTATGACTAAATCTCTGGTTTAATGTCTTCTAGATGTTTCGTTCTTGGTATCAAAATGATCTTCTCTTTATTCCTCAAACCATGATGTACTCTTTTCGATTGTGAAATGCATCATACTATTTGTACCACATTTTGGGTAAAACTACACCAATTCTTCAGGGCAGTCATAAAGCATACAACTGAGGTGTCACTGGGACAAAGAAACACCTTCCCGCTGAAACGAACCAAAATGGGTGTTACAGGGAAACCAGATAAAACCTCCTCCGCACCTGTGGACGAACAAATCATTCCATTGTACTATTAATGCTATAACGCTACAAGTGAAGATGAATAAAATTAATAATAGCTTGTTATGGTTAATTATGTTCATCTAACTTTGAGCTAATTTGCTACATCTGAAATTATGTTGAAACTAAATAAGAGATATATGAGAAGTCTCCTGAGCTTAGGAAAAGCAACCACTGACCGATACATTTTTTCCTATGGGTACACACTTAAAAAAAAAAAAAAACACATATATAATAAATAAAAATAAAGGTTCATTCTGATCTTACTCATCAGATTTCACATGCACTGCAGCGTCGCAATTATTAGTTTAGAGCACACCCTGTGGTGAAACAATCACATATGTTTACAAGCCAATTATCAGATTGGGTTATGTTGGATTAAAACTTCACATTCCATTGAATTCGGAAAGTTCTGCTCACAGGAATCATCAGAATTTCTCTCCTCCTGTTTCTGAAAATGACAGAATTTTTAAATCATCCCGTAGACTTTCATTTTAATAAGCATTTAAGTCAGCTATGATTATGCCACATCGAAAATATACAACCGGAAATAACTGAACTGTATTATTTAAAAATGGAAGTGTGTCACGAGGCTCAGTGCAAGCTGTCCATTTAGACATTCAAGAGCCAGAAGACGCGAATGAAAGAGGAGCTGAACACACAGCACTTTCATGAGCATGTGCTCTGAGTGCTCCACAGATTGGAGAGAGTATAAAACATTCACATAACCACCCGCCCTTCACTTTTTTGGCTTTCTCAAAATTCAGACTCATCACCTATGTGAAGTTAATTTGACATCCAGTACAGTAAATGCTACTAAGGAGTTAGTCGCCATTAAACATCAAGAAGAAGAAGAAGATGCAATTAAGAACTTAAGGATGCAGTGAGAAGATGGCTGTATCCGAAAAATGAAAAAGGCTGCCTTTCCCATTCTAAGGTTGGAAGGCACCAAGGCACGTCCGAATTCAATGTTAGCCCACAATCCTGTGCATTCAATTCTGTGACAGTTTAGCCAGAACGGTTATTATTAACTTATTATACACTTATTAATTGCTTATGAATCGTTCATCATTAACTAATCAATTATAAATGATTTACAACTGAATTATAAAGTTATTATAAAGTGTTACCAAATTATGTCAACATGCCTGTCTTGATGAGTATACTCACTGCTCTTGAGTTAATATAGCTTTATTAACTTTAATTTATATAGTAAAATATGCCCTTAACTTAGGACATACCTAACTGTACTGAAACTGTGACTTAAACCGAACTTTGAGTATTTCGAACCATTACACCCCAAATACTTACATTGTCTGATTGTTCTCCACGCCATACTGCACACTTGTCAAACATTTCAATGCCTAGTGACAAACATTATACACTATAGAGGGATGTAATGCTGCATACATTCCATGACTCACTGTAGGCCACACCTCTTTCTTTAAGAGTACACCCCCACGTTAATCTGTACTTTACTGTGCTCAATGGACCCTGACAAGTGAGAGCCACTACATACTGTTTTTTATGTCTTTAGTAAGGAAAGTAACACATAATAGGCCCTGTGTCCCAGGAGTTTTAGACGGTTTTCAATAATGAAAGGTATTTGCTTCGCCAAGCACCACTCTTGATATACAGCAAATTCAAAGAGACAGCGCATAGCGAATGTCTCCCGGTATTCATGAACGATTGAGAAGGAAAACATTTGGAGCTGAAATAGACCCTCGGTTCATGTGAGGTACTGATAGTAAAAACATAAGCTGCTGTAATGAGTGTGGTTTGCTTTACTGAGAGTCTGAAACCCCCTGGGAGACTGACAGTCTGGAGGTGAGCTGCTCTTCAGCATTTGTGAATGCCTGTTTACACGCTCAACTCAAATTGCAAGTTTTTGCCTCCCTTTGTTATTGTCAAACTTCTCTGTTGTTTAGTTTGTAAGAATGAACACGAGAGACTTGAGATCTTGACTGTGAATTTGGGTGCGCGTGTACATGCAGTCAGATTTGTCAGAGACATTTTTCTCGGTGCATAAAGATCCTTTTCATATTCAGCATTCGAATGCATGACTCATGGCTCTGAATACTGCAGCAGAAGGAAGCTCCTCAACCATTTTACTAATTATCACAGATTGAATCATTTTTTAACAATTGAGCTCAAATGCAGTAAGTAAAGAGGGTGATCTGTCTAAATCATTTGCCCCATGCAGAGGAATGGCACTTTGAAATTTCCTTTGTTAATTATTAACCTTTCCCCATCAAATGAATTTTAAAATCCTCATTAGTTTGGGTTTGGTAAAATTAACCCAAGTTATAGCCTGATCTGTTATGGCTTCGCAAAAGAACATTAAATAGTGATTGAAAACTATGTGACTTTTCACACTATAAAGAGGGGAATTTTCCCCATGTCGTCATGAAAACAAAAAATAGCACCCTAACGGTTTGATTTGCCATGGATGAAAGAGATGTATGAAGGCGTGAAAATAAAGACTGACATTAGGTATAATCTGTAGACATTTAAAAATACACTTTGAATAAGCACATTGGATATGGTTTTTTGAAGTCAAGACTCATGCATTCTCTGCTAGCACTGAGCTGAAAAGGAAGTGACAACGAAGGAGAATTTGCCCTTTTTGATGTCAGCTCAATCAGCCTCCTTTAGAGGGCACTGTTTTGTGGCACAAACATATGCTTGCTATCTCAGCTGACCACATGTCCAGGACTTAATAATATCTGACAGTAAATATATAACCTTGCCATCTGCTCGTATAATGGTGCTGTGCAAACTGAAAGCGCTAGTAACTTACAACATTGCAGGATGGCACATCAGCAGAAAGAACAATAAATCGGCAGGTCAGTCGGGTCAGCACACACTATCTTCATTACTTTGATTAGTTCATAGAGCTAAAAGAACTGCCATGAAATTAGGAACTTGTAGCATGTTTTTAAAGCAACATTTAAAAAATTGTTTATGGCTTGTACAAAACAAACAGATGTCGAAAAAGAGGGAAAATTCAAGTTGGTGTACACACAGAATGCATCTTTCCATTCAAAAACAGCTAGACGGAGCACAATGGAATGGAACAGAATGTGGGGAGGGTCTGGAGACATACTGAGTGCTCAGGCTTGTTGCCAGTTATTCATTATTAAGATGTTAATAAGACAGAGTAGCAGACAGATGTCTAGACTAGGGTTTCACAGTGTACCAGTAATGAAAGAGTTCACAAATGAAACAAATGGCCAGCTGAGTATACACTTTCATTCTGTCAAAAAACCTATATAAAATAACAGACATTTAGGGCCCTGTTTTAGCATGCAGGTGCACTCAGGGCATGTCCAAATCCACTTTTGCCATTTTATTACTATTGCATTTTCGGAATGGGTTGTAATGGGGGTAACATTCAATAAACCAACCAGAGTGTCATCTCCTATTTCCTTTAAGAGCGAAATGCGCTCATGCCAAGGTGGATCGCTATTTACAATGGCGGAATTTATTGGTGGAAAAGCTGACCGCTTTTCAAGCGAAGAAACCGATCTGCTCATGCGCAAAGTTAAAGCGCACGAGCAGATCATCTACGGGACAAGCAGGAATCCACCAAAGCTCCGCGCGATGAGTCAGTTAATATATATGTGTGTGTATTGGCACGATTGTTCAATTAATTAACTATATTCTTATTTGAGTTTATTAAAATTTTTCTATTATTTTGTGCCCTTTCACACCGTGTTGCACACAAGTCACACAAAACATTTTGTTTATACTTCTAAGGGGTGATTCACTTCTGGTGAACTTGGCTATCTATACAGTAGAAAGGGAGAAAGATTGGTGCTACACACCTAGAGAAAACAGAGAAAAGGGGCTGTGACTTCAGCTGAAAACAAACAAACAAAAAAAAAAAACTGGCCGATCTGGGTGCAGGTAACATGGAAAAAGAGTGCACAGTGTTCTTTTAAATAATATCAACAATGTATATACAAAGCTGGTTGAAAATCTAAAACTTATCTTTCATAGCATCATCACTAGACTTTTAGTAGTTCCTTAGTAGTTTAGACATATCTCACCCTTATATCTAGCATTTGCTTTATTTCAGCACAAGCAAACCTTGGTGGAGTGTTCATCTCCATTAATGTATGCCAGATCAAGGTATTCAGTTGCAAACTCCACAGATTAACACTTGGAACTGACCCACAAGAATGGAAATTGCACTGTGCAAACTGTGTTCAACACAGACTTTGTGTGATTTGCAGAATTCCTTTAGTGAATTGCTACAACAATGCAGACAGCATGTACAGTATAAATACACGCTGCCATCAGCAGATCATTCTTGATGAAATCCCCCCTAAACTTTTAAATGCATTGCATGTGCAATTGAATAATATCTCTCTGTGGATTAACAAGTGTATATATTCAATAATTTTCTTTATCATATCAAGTCTGTAATTTTGAAAATAAAGCCAACACAGTTAAATATTTAATTTCTGAGTTAGAAGTACAACTGCTTTAACATAACATCCATTGTTCAAATTTAAATCCTTCTTTAACTATAATTACATATATTAAATGTATCTGTTGACATCATGAGAATAATGTTGTTGAGAGATAGCAGGTGCAGCGGGAGAACAGCCAAGTAATTCCCTGTCACCCTAAACACAGCAGTCAACACGTCACACAGTGTACTATTTGCAGTCAGACTCTATAATGATACTAGGTGTAACATAGGGGATTTCAATAGGAGTCTGAGACATCATCACAGATTTGAACCTAAAAACACTGAAATTCAAGAAGCCTGAGACTGGGAATCAACACATATTACAGCACTGTTACCCTGATTTCATGTCATGGACCAGATGCTCATTCATAAATGCTGAATATTAAGTTCAGTTAAGTTCTGTTCTCTCTATTGTTTTGCTCTCTGCAAAATGTTTTAAAACCATCCAAACCAAAACCAACATACACCTGCATAGCTTTTCCCAAATGCTCTTTCCCTTTACAACAAGAACCTCAGCTGTTGAAGTGCTGTACCTATGTGGGCCAGGTTATGGAAAGCAGAGATTATAGTGCAAAAAAATTCACCCAATGTTTAAGTGGCATTTTAGTATATTTCCAAAGAAATATAGAAAGATTTACAAACTTTCATTTGAAGCAAAAGTGCATTTAAAAATGTTTAAGATAAAAGACTCAAGTTGTGTTTTTATGCACTAGTACTGTATATGGTATTTTATATCATAAATAGTGCACGTACTGGGGGCCATTTATCAAGATCCATATATGTATGAATTCCTGAAAATCTGTTCTGTTAATGTAGGTTAATGCATTGCAACTGTTAACAAATTTCACTTTGCACTTATGATATTTTGTGAAAAGCAAACAGCTTGTATTTATTTTTGCATTTAATAAAAGTTGTATTTGTGTGTGTGTGTGTGTGTGTGTGTGTGTGTATGATTTAACACTCCTGAGTGCAAAGCCACATTTGTATCAACATAAGGTAAGGTTTGTTTTATGTGCTGACACATGTAGCATAAATTATGAACCCTATGCACTGTTGTAAATGTAAGATGTTCAAATTCTCTAGTGACATTTTGTTTGGCATAACTGGCACATAACATTCCACAACAACCCGCTATGACCAAACACGATGTTAAACATGAAAGGTCATGCAATTATTGTCTTCATCAGTGATCAATGCCTGAGCTGTTGGGCAATCATGCCCATCACTAATGCATTATCAGTGCAATTTAAAATTAGGATCAGATATTCAAAAGCTTGCCTCTAATGTCATTAAATGTAATATTTAACTTGATATGATGTACATGCACAATGTGATTTACACAAGTAGGACATGTTCTTGGAATAGCATTTTTATTTCATTTATTTATTTATTTTCTGGGACAAGATGTCAACGAATCCTACCATATCCCAACTTTACCCCGGAAATGATTGATTGATAGAAACACTGTTCTAGTAATAACAAAGGATGTTGATCGAGTAGCATGTCCTACTTATGCAAATCATGTTATGGATATAGAAACATAGAAGGCATAGTAAGTAATGAACTTATCTCTCAATATTGTGGTCTCAATGAATTAAATGAGCTTTTTGCACATACATGCAGGCCTAAAAAGCAAGAACAAGTCAGAAATGGATCAAAGTGGCCTTGGGCTTGGAAAGTCAGAGTGTTTAAATTAAAGTCGCTCTCAGTAACATCTTTCTCTAAAAAAAAAAAAAACAAGTTCAGTTTTTGAGTTGGTGCAGTTGCTTGTTTTCTGGCCCTTTTAACTATGGCTCTTGAGTGCAACTGTTGTGGAGCCCATGTTTTGAATAGACAGCATGTATGTTGTAGGATGTGTGGTCTGTACAATTGTTTGGCATTCACAATGCATGCTCTGAGCCTCTCTGATGGTCTTTTTCCATGCATTAGCTTGATGAGAGTTATGCACTGGGGGCTTGCCATGCATCCATCCAATCACCTAGAAATGTGAATTCATGTGAAGTCACTATGAGGGAAGATTCAACACCTTGGAAAATATGAGCTGGGAATTGGTCTGTGTTGTGCCCCAGAGCATGAGTGGTGTGCAGTGAACAGTAGCTGGGTCTTTATGGTCAGTGAATAGAGAAAGTTCCATCTTCAGGGCATGGAGGAGCCAGGCCCGATCAGACTAGAGAAACATGCCGGTCTCAGCCAACATGTCCATAATGGAGGTTGTCTCTGTGATTGCGGCAAATAGATTGGGTATTGCGAGGGGGAGGAAAGCGTTGCAGCAATTGTAATATTAAGATGAATTTAACAATCCTCTCTAATTCTCTTTTCAGCTGATCTGTCTCAAGTGTTTGGTTTCTTTTTCAGTGCCCGCAAGCAAACAATTATAGTACCTATTGAACTGCATTAAAGTGGCGTAATGTGCCAGATGCAATTACCAATTCTAATAACCTTGCCCATTTAAACAGAGATGGGGAGGAGATTGCCACATGGAATGGGTAATAGTTTGAAGTTGATCTCTAATTTCTATTGTGTTAATGAAAATGTAGTGCGCTGATATGCCATTATAGGTCCATTGGTGTATGACATGCAGAAATAGGATAAATAAGTTATCATTTTTAATGGTGTAGATGGCTGGAAATTTGTCATTCTTCGGGTCATGCACTTTTGCCTCTGAGAGGAAATATGAGATACTTTACGGTGACCAGTATCGGGACATTTTATCTAGAAATGGAGAATTATTTCAACCTGCATACTATAACAGTATGACTGTCAGCCGTGATTCAGTTAGATCATCCACAAGCATAACACATCTAACCTCTCTTGATCAAAGCACGGAAGGAAGTCAAGACAATTTGGATTTACTTATCTGCTGGTATACAACTTTGAACTACAAAAGAGAAGCATCATCCTCTTCCAGCATTATAACACCATTAGACAAAAACAATGGCTTATTGAATAGTATATCTCTATCTTGACTAATCTGATTATTAGGCCATTAGCTACCATATTGAGATGACAAAGATTGTGTGAAATTGCTATTATGCTGTAGACTGCCACTATTTGTAAAATACAGACATTAAGATTAATAATAAATAATTGTGTAATATGGAGAGAGCTGGCAACATATGCAAGCCTCATCTGGCCATCGTCTCCAGCTGATCATCAATACTGACCTTCAGCTAAACAACAGGGAAAAGAAGAGAACAGAACAAGTGCATGTTTTGCTCTCTTTTGGATAATTTCTTCCAGCATGGGACTAAAAAACATTTAGATATTTTTGCTTATTTTATATTTTACTTATTTTAAAATATTAAGTATTTGACAAAGCAAAAAGATCTTAACACTGTAAACCCAAATGTTGTCTTGACTTAACTGAAAAATCAAGTAATGTTGACTAAACATTACTTAAAATTTTGCATTTCGGCCCTTTCACTTAAAAATATGAGTTAATTTAACTAATTTACCTTCAAAATGCTTAAACTTAAGATTTCAAGTGTTGTGAGCTCAAAATCATGAGTAACCCTTTGGAAAAACTCAACGGTCACTCTGTTCTTCCTTTAATGTGATTGGCCATGGAAGGAATTCTGCCTAGCAACAAGAGAACAGAAGCACTGTGGATTGGTGGATTACAAAATTCATCATTTTGGTCTGTTTGGTTGCTGAACTACATTTCAAGAGGAAGTTCTTTTTTTTTCGTGTACTATATTAGGTGAGTAAAATTCTGTAGATATAAAGTTGTTTTGCATGATTTATACTAGTGAAATATGTTAATTTAAATCCTTGTGGTATGTGATTTTGATATGGTATGATTATTGAAATGACAACTTAAGTATTTGAAGAAGTGGCCCAATCGTTTTCTTTTGAGAGAAAGAACATGGCAGATAGACCCATACACTGAAAACCCTAATAAGTTGACTGAACTAAATTGATTGAGTAAACTCTTTGCCTCAATTTAATTGAGTAATGGAGTCTCCTAAAACTTACATATTTAAGTTTTTTTAACTTGATGGTTTTGTAGACTGTATAGAGATTCTAGAAAGGTATATATTTATATATATATATATATATATATATATACAGTGTTGTGGGTAACGCATTACAAAGTAACGCGTTAGAGTACTCTAATTACTTTTTTCCTGAAATGTGTAACTTAACGCGTTAGTTTCGTGCGTAAGTAATCAGTAACTTCGTTATTTTTTTAAAAAAGTAATCCGTTATTTTAAGGAAAGGAAAATCCCGACTGCAGCCTGCTTTTTTTCAGACAGTAGTCCTAGGTCTACTGTGCCACCTGCGGATGTATCAGTGGAGCCGAAGCTCTGTGATCGTAAAGCCAATGGCTGTGATGCGTCTGTGCCCTGCGCCTGACCCTGTGTGTGTGTGTGGGTTTTTTTTTTCCGAACTCCCGGCAAGATAGCAGAGAGGACAGCGTTTGGTTTATGGAAGTACGCACATTATTTTCAATTTGTCAACGAAAAAGAAAAGAACATAACGGTAAAATGCACACTCTGCTTTGGTGAAAAGCTTCTGTCGACCGCCAAAAATTCTACCTCAAATTTAACGCTACGTTTTAATCACTACTTTGAAGAGTAAATGTAAGAGGACTGTGTTACAGCGAATTTAGGCTTGTGACTGTGAGTGACACTTTAATAATAATTAGTTCGGCTATTAAGCGATTTGTCATTTGCCTGTGTGGCAGTGAAGGATTTAATTTGGTTTGTTATCATTTTTGTTTGACAGGCAGCTGTTAATTTCTGTTAGATCATTGGCTGGCTGGTTGTTCATCATTTCTAAATGGATTTAAATCTGCAAGCCTGTTTAAGGTTGTGTTTACAAGTAAGCATACTTGTACTTTGATAACTGCATTATTTAAAGTTAAAGAAAAATCAGGAGTTATCTTGTGGTGCTCATAATATACAGTAGCCTAGGCTACCCGGGCTGGGTAACGTTAGGTGCGAATTTTGATTAATAATATGTTCTGAGATAATAAATAAATAAAACGCCATGTGGAATAGACGATTGCTGACTGTCTTTCCTGTTATTGTTATCCTGCAGTGTTAATTTAGTCGGATGACTGACGTTATTCATTGTCGGCAGTCACGACTTCTAGGTGCATTTAAAGGGGTCGGGGGCTATGTCTGTCGTGTGTAAGCCGCTGCAAACGGCTTTTAATTTTTGGTAACGCATGAGTACTCTAACGCGTTACTTTTATGAATAGGTAACGCTGTATCATAACTGATTACTTTTAATTGATGGTAACGTTGTAACCTAACTAACTACTTTCCAAAGTAACTATACCCAACACTGTATATATATATATATATATATATATATATATATATATATATATATATATATATATATATATATATTTATACACATATATTTATTTATAAAAACTGGCACACTTTATTACACATTGCTAGTACCGGGTTGGACCACTTTTGCCTTCAGAACTGCCTTAATTCTTTGTTTCAGGCAACATTTTTCCAATCTTCTATTGTTGAATTTTAGTGAGCCTGTGTGAATTGTAGCCTCCGTTTCCTGTTCTTAGCTGACAGGAGCAGCACCCAGTTTGGTGCAGTTCTGCTGTTATAGCCTTTCTGCTTAAGGGTTCGACGTGTTGTGCGTTCAGAGATGGTATTCTGCATAACTTGATTGTAAGAGTGGTTATTTGAGTTACTGTTGCCTTTCTATCATCTCTAACCAGTCTGCCCATCCTCCTCTGACATCAACAAGGCATTTTCGTCCACACAACTGCCACTCACTGGATATTTACTCTTTTTCAGACCATTCTCTGTATACCTTAGAGATGTTTGTGCGTGAAAATCCCAGTAGATCAGCAGTTTTTTAAATATTCAGACCAGTCTGACTGGCACCAACATCCATTCCACCTTTATAGTCACTTTCTTCCACATTCTGATGCTCGGTTTGAACTACATCTAGATGCCTAAATGCATTGAGTTGCAGCCATATGACTGGCTGATAAGCAATTTGTGTTACCAAGGAATTGAACAGGTGTACCTAATAAAGTGGCGGTGAGGTATTTATACACACATTTATAAAATGTAAAATATATTTGTATATATACATGACTTACAACTTATTTCTTAATGAATAATTATTAAACATATTTATTACCAATATTTGTGTTATTTAATTTCAGTTAACAAATATTAATAATACCTATTATATATATATTGCATTGTACCAAATTAATAATTAAAATGTAACTACATAGTAGTTATGGCCACTTAATATAAAGTGGGTCCATATTTTTTAGTTTTCGTTTTAGCTAATGATAACCACACTGGTAAACAAACAATTTAAATTTCATGGACCAAAAAAAAAAAAACTTTTTTTATGTTCTTTTATGAAGGTTGCCATTTATTGGGAAGTGCCAGTGTTGTAGTCGAGACCAGCTCATTCGAGTCCGAGTCCAGATCGAGTCCAGAGAGGGTCGAGTCCGAGTCAAGACCGAGTTCAGAAAGGGTCGAGTCCGAGTCAAGACCGAGTTCAGAAAGGGTCGAGTCCGAGTCAAGACCGAGTTCAGAAAGGGTCGAGTCCGAGTCAAGACCGAGACCAGAGAGATTGGGTCTGAGACAAGACCTAAAGAAAACTTCAAGAGTATGTCAAATGTTTGGTGGAAACAATAAAGGTTAAAAGGGCCACATAGTATGTGGTGTAAAGGTAATTTTATTAGTATTATGAAGTGTTACTTGTCAATATTAAGTGCTCATTTTCACACAACACCGTTGTACCACTATACACATCCATATAACCTTTCTAGTACACATAATATTACTGTACGACTCTATATTGTAATTCTACATAACACTTCTAGTACAAGTAACATTACTGTACCACTATACCTGTAAATGTTCAACTGTAACAGCTTTTACATAACTTTTAACCTTGAAGCTTAACTAATGACTGCTAATATCCTTACAATGTCTGGGATTATGTGCACTTTAGATGCTGTGAAGATTACAGATGGGCATAATTACTTTTCAAAAAAATAAGTGAGGAGACCATCCTGCTACCGAACCAAGCACCATGTGGTCTCATGATCAATCCACCCAGACTAAAAACTCTCTCTACTGGTGCAGAGGAAGCGGGGACTGACAAAAGTTACCATTTCATCACTTTCTGTAACAGCAACGGATAATCTAATGCTAATTTCAATGGATGGTGCGTTTTAATGCAGGGTAAAATACACACTAGTCGAAGTTTTTTTTTAGTTACGGAGGGCATACACACAAGAGCCGACTGACTGTCCAGGAAAATTTCATCCAAAAGTGTGTATGTGCCAGGGGAAGAAAGCTGGATGAAATGCCATATAAATTCAATGCATTCTGTCAGACATTTTTTGGGGGGGAGATGTTTAGTGTTGAGACAGTCAGTCTATATAATTTAATTAAACAATATTTGTTTTTTTTCTGTGACCATTTTGTCCTACTTTGTAAAAATAACACAGTTGAGAGAAATAATGTAGCAATGTGGCTTTCTAGAAAGCGGGATCACTACAGGCGGATGGCAGGAGGGTAACTTAAGGCTGGTGACACACTGGCTGCTAGGCGTCTCTACTGCGTGCCAGAAGCATGGTGGCTGCTTCGCGTTTTCTGTGTCTTTACACACCAGAAGCGTGCCTGCACGCGGCGCTTGGTCCACTGCTGCGGCTGTAGGTGACATAGAGGGAGGCCGCCAAAAAAACAGGCTCTTGTCTTCTATCAACTTTTTTTTTTTTTTTTTTTACACACCTACTGATAGGACACCGTCAACAGTATTGACGGCAAAATAGAGTATGTTTGACAGGTGCAATATTTGACAATCGATCATTATTAATTTATTTTTTAAATTACATTTATATCTGAATTTATGTCAACCTATAGACTTTCAAATATCCAAAGGTCATGAATTAATATGTATTTGTGTACAAAATGACATATAAACATATTTTCCTAGTATATTTTGCCTGGAAACGCTTCCAACATGCACGCGTGTCGCGTGAAAAATAGGCGTCGGTTCTATTTCTAGCATGCACGGGTTTTCCGCGCGTCTCACGCAGGCAGTCTGCAAGATCTAACCTGTTAACATGGGAGCCGAATTAAAAACAGACACGCCACGCATTGTGTTGCTTGCCTAACGTCTCACGTCAAAAGAAAATCACCAGTCATTGGATGTGTCAATCATACATCAATTTAAATAAACATTAACATACAGTAATAATCATGAAATATTTTGATTGGGACTCGAGTGGACTCGGGCATAAGTCCGATTCCTAATATGTTCGAGTCCGAGTCAATACCGAGTCAAAATGCACACGAGTCCATGACAAGACCGAGACCATTAAAATACGGTCTCGAGACCGAGTCCAAGACCGAGTCCGAGTCTCGAGTACTCAACACTGGGAAGTGCACAAGTAATACTGTATAAAAATAACATTGTTATATGTGAAAACAAGAAATACTTTTTTAGAGATTTAATATGGATCACAGTTAATATGACAGTGCCATTCAGTCTATGTCAGATATGATTACAACTTATATAAACTTAAACCAGTTTGGAAAGCATTCCAAAGTCACCATTTTAGTTGGTGGTTTCCATGGCAATTAGGTCATAGTGGTATTGGCAAATCCTAAAAATATGGCCATGTCTGCAGTGTTTATAAAAGCGGAGATTACTCTGTCACAGTGCACTGGGTCTAGGAGAAGCCCAATCATAATGCTGGATTTGCACTGAGAACTCCCCACTGATTAGGTCTCAACACCTCAAGTGACATCCTTCAAGTGTAATTTGCTAAAGCCTTATCTACTGCTGCAGAACAATCCATGAGAGCATTGCTGTTATCTGTGCAAATTCTACAGTGTTCGTGTGCAAAAATACTTTTGTGTATTTAAAACAAGGGAAAATGTCTGTCAATGAATATGCCTTGCAGTTCAGAACTCTGGCGGCCTCCAGTGGATGGAACGAACAGGCTTTGCTAACGACCTACCATCAAGGACTGGAACCCCGAGTGCGGTTGCATCTCGCTGCATATGAGGATACCATCGACCTCGAGCGAATCATCCAGCTGTCCCACCACTTCGCCACTCATATGCAGTCGTGCTTAGAAGAGCACCAGGGCCAGGCTCAGTCCTCCACATCACTCTGCCGACCAGAGAACGTCAGCTCCCCAGAACCAGCCAACGAACCCATGATGGTTGACTCCTACCGCCTCACTATGGCGAATCGTCAAAGACGGCTGGCCCAGAATCTATGTCTATACTGTGCAGCTCCAGGGCATACAATTGCTGTGTGCCCCGACCGTCCTCCTCGACCCATGGTGATTGCCATTCTCCCTTCACGATACCAAATGAAACCACTCACCACTGTTGTGACCCTTACTGCCACTGATGTATGTCTTCCAGTTTCTGCCCTCCTCGATTCTGGGTCAGCCGGCAACTTCATCTCTGGCTTACCAGGTCCACACAATCACAGGCAAGCCATTGAGCAAGGAATACATAAGTCACTGTGTGGGACCCATCTCCCTCTAAACAGGACTTCTGCACCATGAGGAAATCTGCTGGGTGAACCAGTGCCAAAGGGACGGATATATCCCATATCCGTCCCCGAGGAGAAGGCCATGGAGGACTACATCAAGGAGGCGCTGGCACAATGATACATTTGCCCATCTACCTCCCCTGCTGCTTCCAGCTTCTTCTTCGTGGGTAAAAAGGATGGAGGTTTGCGACCATGCATCGATTACAGAGCATTAAATAAAATAACTCTAAAATTCCGGTATCCACTTCCCCTTGTCCCAGCGGCCCTGGAACATCTCCATGGTGCCACTGTATTCACCAAGTGGGACCTTCGCAGCACGTATAACCTCATCCGGATACGTGAGGGGGACGAGTGGAAGACAGCTTTCATCATCCCTACTGGCCACTATGAGTACTGCGTCATGCCGTATGGGCTTGTTAATGCCCCCTCCGTATTCCAGGATTTCATTCACGCCCACCACGTCGTCGGGGTCCCCGGCCCTCAGGAGCGGGCCCTGGGGAGGGGGGTACTGTTACAAACACGCCAGGTTCCACCTCCACACAATCACAGCGCACACCCTCACCTGAATACTAGATCACCACCACCACCTGTTCCTCATCTCCCTCTCATCAGCGCTGCACCGTAAAAGCCACACACACGCACTCAGTCTTCATCCTGTCACGTTCGCGACAAGATCATTCCTGTATGCTTACTATTAGGACTAACTCCTCTTCTACTGTCTCTGTAAGGATTATCTCCGAAGGACCCAATTCCCCGAAGTGCGTGTGTGTGGTTCACCGATCCCTCAAGAAGTCACAGCCATACCTGCACGGATCCAAACTCCCATTCACTCCTCACTACCTGCTCCTCTGCTTGTGTCTCTTAATAAACATCTTCATCTGTTACTCCTCAGTTTCCCAATTAACATTTTGTATTTCACAAGTTTCACAAACACAGTGGCCAGTTGCCATTTTGTGTCTTTATACATAGTCTTCCAAGAATATATTAAACAGAATCCAACTTAGACTTTAAATGAAATGAAGTATAATTAAAACCACAACTGTCATTTTCATCACCACCATCATTATTATTACCGATATTACATTGATACACTATTGGGTGGGAACAATTGACTTCCTTAAATGAATGAATGAATCCAGTACTGTTCAAAAACTGATTCATTCAGAATCTAAATTTGCATTTCACCACATATTTATCTTTTTTCTTTATATAGCAAAAATAGTAAGACTACTAGCCTATGCTATTATGATATATATATATATATATATATATATATATATATATATATATATATATAAAATTCTCATTGACTTCATTCAACAGAATTATTTACAGATATTGATTCACTTAGGTAGCTGCATCCCAATAAGCATACTTCCCTACTGTTATGCGAAAACTGTGAATTCATAGGACTCAAGGTGATGATACACAGGGCAATGGTCCAATGTTATTTGGGCACTTTCCCATGGGCAACAAATTTCTATCTGGATATTTTAGATCGGCCGTGGGCCCTGTGTTTCACCAGGTTTGCCGTTGGCAGCAAGATTGCCAAGCAACATTGCTCAAAAAGTTGCCCCAGGTATCATAGCCTTCATACAGTAGGTGAAAAGTACCTAAATCACCTACTGCTCTACTTTCGGCACAATTCTGAAGTGCAAAGACATATTTCTCAGGCCATGGAAATGGGTGACAATAGAATCTGTAATGCTGCATTCCATTTGTATTCAGAAGTTAGGAACTTTTAACTGGAATGCCTTCCCAATTTGGTGTGTAATGCAGCACTCAATTTACCACATAAGTTGTATGTCTGAGATGAGAATGTCGTCACACCCAAGTGGAGAGTGTTCTAGTAGAGAAATCAGAAAACAAAAATTAACGCGTCTATTTTTAGGAATAACAGTCAATTAAAAACACATAAAAAATAGGTATTTTGCAAAGATATAGTACATGCCATACACACCATAGTCCACAAATAGAGGTTTGATAGTACTATGTGTACCACTGAGTTTAAAACACAGACAAACATAAGTGCTCATAAACAATATATTACTAAGGTTTCTGTTGTGTTGTTGCAAAGAGCAACCATATTGGATTCTGAAGATGTATTTGTTGTGATTCTTCAGAGTTTATGTGTCAGACTCCAAAATGCGAGGGTGTTCCAGTTAAAAATGCATGCTTGGAAAAAAATCGAATGTAGTATTTATCTGGATTTCATTTGTACCACATACATTCAACATACTTTTCCCAACAGTCACAAAGTTATTCAAGAGTAGTAATTACTCAGACAGTACACGATTTCAGACAGAGCTCAAAATGATGAATGATTCATTGAAAAATTTAGTCAAACCATTTTTTAAATACCAGATATTTGAAACAACACCTACTTTGTGGAGTCTCTGTGCCTATGCAATGATTCATCTGTAACTTACATTTGATTTCAATGGCAGAGCAAAAGTAGACAAAATAACTGGTAATATTGTGTATTGTGTATAAAATTGTGTATTGTGACATTAATAAACATTATTTTTTTATTGAACTGTTGTATAAAAGCAACATCTCTCAATCATATTACATAGTTTTGATCATCTACTTCCTCGTGCTTAGGCTAAATCACAGCCATAACTATATTTGCTGATTGAACTCTAAGCCATTGCTTTGTTTTGTCAGTGAAGGGAAACATTTATTACATGTTTGCCATAGTTGGACTGAAACACAAGTACTCAGTACTCAGGCCAGGTTTTACCTATTTAGCTTCCTTAAACACACTGTTGATTTTTCCATCATCGATTTCTGAATAATTCCACATAATGACAGCAGGACACTTTCTGGCTGGAACTTTCCTCCCTGGGGCAATGGGGCAAGTTTTCCGAGTGCTTGTTTTTTCACATAATTAATTAAATGCAATTGAATACTTGAAGAGCTTGTGGCACAAAAGTGTGTTAGAAGATCTCCCAATACACACACACAGAACTCACTCTCTTTTACAATCACCCCTGATGGAAGCTCTCTCACACTTGGGTCATGCTCAATCATAGCGCATTTCCCCTTAATCCAGCCAACTACTTGTACTGCAGTCATTTATGCTAAGCTCTGTTATTAGTAGACTGAATAGGAAATGAGCTAGTGGGAATCACCGCTTAGTAATTATGATTGTTCTTTCAAATGAATCGTAACGATAGGCTCGTTTCAACAGATCTTCCTGAAGTTGCCATGTCAATGCTGATGGAGCTAGTTTTTCATTTATGAATGCATGATTTGTTAAATTAATATGTGATAGTATTGTTAGAGGGTTCAGACTAGTGCTTGCTTTAAAAAATCCCCTTGAGTGAAAATCTATCATAAAGGTTTGTGTGATAGATCTGCAACAGCATTTTTATCCCTGCAGCTTTCAGGAGCAATTGGACCAAAATGAAGGCCATTAGCTACTGTTAGGATGCTCTTTCTTACTGCTCCATGCTTTGCTTCCTGTTTATGTACTTTTCTCTGATTTTTCTAAGATTTTTTACTTCAGCAGATCAGCACAGTTCTCAAACAACAATTCTTTGGCATAAACATTAAACTAAAATCTTTTTGTGACTGGAATAATACTACAAAAAAGAAGACTCTTTGCCTTCCACTGCCTATGGCTATGACAAGGCTTGCATACACTGGTATTCTACCACCAACTATATACCTTGAGAACAGATTTGTAGCATTAATAAATGTGGGTGAGGAATCCTCAAATGAGACTGAACATGGATCGTATCAGCCAGCAGCTAACATCTCTACTAACAGGTGATCAAGGTCAAGCAGACAGCAGCATTCAGCTCAGAGCACAGCCAATCCTGGGACTCTGATAGTGGGTGACTCTATGATCAGAAACATCAGTAGCAGGACTACAACCACTGTACATCAATCCACTGAATGACACACAATTTTCAATTTTGCACTGGTTTTGTGTAGTCTGTATATGCTCCCAAATAAAATAATAAGAAATAACAAAATTGCCTATCACAGCTATGCTGATGATACCCAGATTTATCTAGCCTTATTGCCAAATGACTACAGCCCCACTGACTCCCTCTGCTAATGCATTAATGAAATTAACAGTTGGATGTGCCAAAACTTTTTTCAGTTAAACGAGCAGAAAACTGAAGTCATTGCATTTGGAAACAAAGGTGAAGTTCTCAAGTTGAATGAATACCCTTCTCGCCAACTGGGGTCTTTTCTTTAGCCACCCCGGTAGATCCGCCCCTGTGAGTATGGGTCACTATACTTGGCTGTATGTCATGTCACTTAATTTTTTATAATTATTTTATTTCCTTTTATGTAGAGCAATTTGAATTACCATACAATTATGAAATGTGCTATATAAACTATATTTCCTTGCCTTAGCAGGACAAGCAAAGCAGGAAAGCCTGAGTCATACTGTCGATTTTGTGATATTGCAAATCTGCACTTGTCACTCGTACCTGCTTCCATCACACATTACCTCAAAATAGTTTAGACTATTTAGATCAAAGTGTGTTTGTGAAATAGAGAGAGTGCTTAAATATATTAGGGATTTAGAAAAGGCACCCTTAAATGATTTAGCTATAAATGGATCAAAGAATATATTAAAGCAGTGAACATCTTGGCCCTTTATTATTATTATTGCTTTTATTTATTTATTTATTTATTTTGGATGGCCTTGACATTTTGATGTTTTTCAGCTATGTACTGGAAGTGATGAATGCAAAATACCTGACCATTAAAAGGATAGTTCATTCAAAACATGTTGTTTCAAACCAGTATTTTATTGTTTGGACAAAATCAGTTGAAAAATCCTTCAAATATCTTCTTTTGTGTTCCAAAGAAGAAAAAGTCACATATTTGGAAGGACAAAAGGGTGAGTAAAAAAATTACAGAATTTTCATTTTTGGGTGAACTGTCCCTTTAACTTGTGTTGTGTTTGTTCGGAATGTGACAGATGCTGCTCGAGTCATTCATGTAGAACATCTGATGACAGCTGTTCTCTTGAGGAAATGCCGAAACCTCCTCATGACCTGGAAATCAATATGTTCCCACATTGCTCCACAGTAAGATTCAAGATAATTGCAGCCAGAAACATCATTTCTGTTCAAGCTTAAAGGGTCCCATGTGACTCACTCAGATTTTGTGCCAGGTCCATGGTGTTCATTGATAAAGTGCGATGACATTTATCATTGCTTGACAAATTTTTGTGGGTGACATCAAGTCATTTCAGTGGAAGCTTATTGTCTCATATTTGTGAGAACTCTGAATCGTAATATATAAACTCAGAACTGTGAGATGTGTATATTGTATTCTGCGGATATAATACATTTTTGTTTATTTTAAATTTAAATGCATAAATCTGGTGCATTTTGAAAGCAGAATCAAAGACTAGATCCATGAAGAAATGTGTGCTCTTTCTTAGTAGTAGTAATGTATTTATTGGTTGCATAGATGTGAATGTGATGGTAGGGAACAATTGACACTATAAAAAATTATATAAAAGCAACAAATGCCATTCTGTCAAGAGCAGGGAGTGATTTTTCTCCTCGTCTTTTGTTGTGTGATTATCATTAATGCCGACACTTTACTCAAGACACAAGACGAGACAAGATGACATGAAAAAAAAAAAAAGATAAATATATATATATATATATTAGGGGTGTAACGATACGCGTATTCGTATTGAACCGTTCGGTACGACGCTTTCGGTTCGGTACGCGGTATGCATTATGTATACCGAACGGTTCGTTGGAGTAATTAATTATATTTGAAAAAAAAAAAAAAAGAGAGAGAGAGAAATATAATGATATGCGTTCAACAAGGTAGCCCAATAACCCAAACAACGTAACAGGCAACGCCCCTGACACTCCCGAAGAAGAAAAAAACACCATCTTATATGTTTATGTTAGGCTACTCAGCAGGCGCTCGCTCACTCAGTACGCGCTGAAGGCTCGTTGCAAAATAGCCAATGCGTTTAACAGACTAGAAATGAGAAGATCCTCCAATAACCAACAGGTCTGGTGTTTGGGTGCACTTTGGATTCCCTTTAAGCTATAATGGTGATGGCAAGAGAGTGGTGGATAAAAAAACAACGGTATGTCGCATCTGCAACATGACAGGGTACACCAGCGGGAATAAAAAAAAAAAAAAAAAAAACACCAGCGGGAATATCTGGGATATATGCGTCAGTACTATCTGGGAAAAGATGAAAAAAAGGAGAAACATGCACGCAGCAAACTATCCCTGCAGCATTTAGACACTATAGCTTACAGGGAATCCAACCCAAACACCAGACCTGTTGGTTATTTTAGGATCTTATATTTCTGGTCTGTTAAAGGCATTCGACATTTTGCAACGAGCCTTCAGCGCGTGCTGAGTGAGCGAGCGCCTTAGGGGCCGTTCACATATCGTGCCTAAAAACGCATGGAAAACGCTAAGCGCGTCTTTCTCCTCCTTTCCAAAGCGCTTGGGCAGAAGCGCTCATGAGGTGTCTGTCTTTGCTAAGCAACAATGACATGCTCTCTCCATGAGACGCGGAAATTTCAGCGAAGGATAAATGGATTTGCAGCTCTAAAAATCGCTTGCAGTAGTAGCTCTGCTACTAAATTTATTTCAAAATTGCAATCCATATACAACTATGATCAGCTGATCCTTCATCTTGGCTGAGCTCTCAACGTTGTTACGGGAAAGGATGAAGCTGATTGGTTAGTTCTTGTCACATGACCCGCGGTGCGCTTGCGGCATTCTGAAAAGTTGAGATGTTTTTACATTTTGCTGTATCTAAAACGTATCGAACCGAACCGAACCGAACCGTGACATCAGTGTATCGTATCGAACCGAACCGTGAATTTTGTGAACCGTTACACCCCTAATATATATATATATATATATATATATATATATATATATATATATATATATATATATATATATATATGTATATATGTATATATATATATATATATATGTATATATGTATATATGTATATATATATATGTATATATGTATATATGTATATATATATATATATATATATATATATATATATATATATATATATATATATTCTGGCCAATCCAAGGCCCCTGCACACATGGGGCTCCTAGGCTACAGCCTAATCAAACCTATGCGTTAATCTGTGCCTGTGTGTATACAGGTATACAGTATATATATAGTTCCCTCAAGAGAAAAGCTGTCATTAGATGTTCTACACGAATGACTCGTGCATCATCCTCTCAGTTCAGCTCAGAGTTTATAATGTGCAATTGCAAGATAAATTGCAATTATCACAAGATAATTGTGAGAGTTTATATTTTTATGAAGTGCCACAAATAACATTCATAAAATACATTACAGGAATCTATATGTTCTGGAATTGTGCCTGATATTTCCACATGCACTTTTCCCATCAGGTTCAAATTTCGAACAAGAGTTCCCAATTTTAAAAGATTTAAATTATTATTTTTTTCTCTCTCTCTTGTCTAGGCAGGTGAAGCAGGACACGTACTAGTTCCCTGTCAAAAAGGCAGATGCATGATGCCTTGTTTGGAGTCTGTATGAATTTCACATGATGTGGTGCTTGTTATTTTCATCATATTATAAAACACGATTTGCAGTCAGCCAGTGCCTATTTTCCATATAAAACAATAAAGGAAATGGCCGTCAATCCGTAGGAATGACTCCATTATGTTGAATTGGCCCTATTAGAGGACATTAACTATATTCAGTCCTTTCTGAGTCTGTGTTTATGATATATGCATTCAGCCACTTCCATTCTCGCTGAGCCTGTTTTGTGGGGGAAGGAGATAACAGGCATTCCCCAGTTAATAGCTACCTCTTGCCCTTTCCCTCATCGTATAATGGTGAACAATGCTTAATCTCGGTCCACTGAGGGAATACACTGAATTCCTGAGAAGCAGATGTTTTATTTATTTATTTATTTATTGATTGTGTGTGTGTGTGTGTGTGTGTGTGTGTGTGTGTGTGTGGCAGTTGAGAGGGCAAAGGTTAATTAAGTAATGCTTTTTTTTTTTTTTTTTTTTTTTGAAGCAGTTGAATTCTGTTCTGGCATGCTTGGGACAATGATGGGAGCAATACTGGGGAGAAATTAGTTTGTAGTGGTCCTCTTAAAGAACATTGCATGTTAATCAATTTGGCTCAGTTAAAATGGCCATTTGACTTGCACTTCACCAGGGCAATGCTGGTTTTCACTTTGCCCGCGTGATGTTTTTTAATATGCAAAAGCATTCTGAAAGCATTGTTTTAAGCATATTGCAACTCGAGTAACTGTCAGATTCCCACTGCTTTTAATTATTCTTAATTATGAGAACTTCAAATGACGAGACTTTGCATTGGTATAATTGCAGTTTATCCTTATATACAGTTGTTTTTGTTAGTCTTGTCATGACAATTTTCTTGAGGTACCATGTGCATATTTAGAGACATGTCTACAATTTGTTGTTCTTTTCATTCTGTATTCTCATGGTACATAAAATATCAGTGAGGTTAACAGGACTATTTTTAAACCTTAAGCCTTCAATTTCTATTTTATTTTTTAAATTATGCTGCACAATTTTAGCCAGAGAAAATTCACAAGATTTACTGTCAAAGCCAGTCAATGACACATTTGTAAACGAAGCATAGCATTACTTAAGGCAACACTATTTTAAGGATACTCTCATATTTTCCCTCACAGTTGAGTATTATTTTGCCATTTAATTAAACATAGCCTAAAGTACTGTTAGGACCAACAGCCATAGGACTGTCCTTAGCAAGTGATATCAGGTTTTGTGAAAAACTTAAATTATCTTAAATGTAAATTGTCTGTGATCTGAAAATGAATAGAGATAACAGCCATGTATGTTCCTGACACACAGTTGTGAGAGGAAGTACTTTTTATTAAATTTACTCAAGAGAAAGTTGGAACACTTTAATTACTTTAAAAAAAATTCTGTGTAATTAACCCAAACAATGGATACAGCAGTAAAAAAAAAAAAAAAAAAAAAAAAAAAAATTAAAATAATATTTATACAATGATGTGCACTGGTGTTCAGAAAGCTAAAAAATAATAATAATAATAATAATAAGATTATATATAGGCCAGTATTTGGAACAGTGTTTACTTGCCTAGCACAAGAGATATTTCAATTCAGATCCAAACCAGATCTCGCAGTGGTTTTCTAATAATCATGGGTAATCTAAAGGGTTTGGTGAACAATTTAGCTCTCGAAAGACATTACAATTATGTTATTAATATCCAGCTAATGAAATATAGATGACCCTTTTTAATGGCATTTAAATTTGTCTCTGAGTTTAGAGGAAAACTTTAATTATTAAACTGCTTCACTTGTCAATGACAAGATGTCAGTATATCTTTGATACTGTGAAATTGTCAAAAGATTGCAGGCATTAACATTTGACAGTATCAACTAATAAACTAAACTAATATTCAAGAAATCCATTCAATCTCACAGGCACAGCTCAGCAAATTAACGCTACATGAATAAACGATGACACATACACTGGATAATGGGGGGAAAAAAATCACTGACTCTAAATTTCTGAATGGCAATGTATAACTGAGACTTTTTATAGCACTTATATATCATTGCTCTTTTTGTTGTTTTTGATTGCTTCCAATGTCCTCATTTGTAACTCGCTTTGGATAAAAGTGTCTGCTAAATGAATAAATGTAATGTAAATGTAATATGCAATATAAATTTTGCCTATTAGGTTGAGACATCTCTACTGAAAAGCTTAGCACAATTATTAGCCCCTGACCCAAATTTTGACAGAAATCATCTTAGTATCAGTGCAGCGCATTAAGTCCAGTGACAGTAGGATCAATAAAGTGATCTAAGGGGACAATCAATGCCGGCTAGTGTGAAGATAGGCTGTGTCATGAGAGCAACAAGGCAATTCATAGCTATCACAAACCATTCAGTGTTAAGACTCTGTGACCTTCTTTCTCCTCACATGGGAGATGTCCACAGCTCTCTCCTGTGACTAAAACAGCATAATACATTCCCTGCTGTACAGTTTGCAAGAAAGCATGTCAAATGAGTAGAAAATATACTCAATATCCATGATACAGTATGCAGGTTAAATCTGGATGATGCACTTCATTTGAGTTATTTCATCAGCCCTACAGGGGGCCATGGAGGTGTTTCATGGGCCAGTAGACCACAGAACACAGGACTCAAAGGAAAAATGCTTATCCAAGCTAAAGCAGATAAGCAGGAAAGCAGGAATATATGCTCTTTATAACAAATCATAAAAAAAGATTTAAGTCTTGCTGATTTGATAACACATCACACAACCTTATTTAAAATGCAAAAAGCATTTATGGTCTACAGGGGCATTTTTATAAGGCTACTATTACTGTAGCAGTATGATTTACATTAATTTTATTTTCAACAGGAATTATAAAAACTGATTGTTGAGACACTAAATTCTGATTGAGAAGAAATGTACAAATATCAAGTGAGCACAGTGTCACGGCTGGTATAACCGTCATCTCTGTTGATCACTATGTGGGTGGGGTTTTGTGTGTCTCTCGTCAGCACTGATCGTTTCATGTGGGCGTCTCCGTTAATTGTTCATCAGCAACAGCTGCCACTCATCACCTGCTCCCTATTTATTGCCCTGTCTTTCGTCTTGTGTTTGTCAGACTGTGTTTGAAGCTCCCTCTCACCATTACACACAGACCCTACCAAATCAAATATTAATATACTCTACTGTTCATGTAATAAGCCCTCCCCGTATGTAGTGTTCTGTATTATTGCTTTAAGTTCCTAGGCAATTGGAAAGCACCTACTGTTATTATAATCGACTACGTGGTGGAAAAATAGTTTTCTCCAGTAATTACTAATCATAAGTCTTTACTGAACATAAGTCAAGTGCATTACAGTGCTTTTACATGGATAATGGGTTTTAATGCACACTAGTTCATTTGCTAGCTAAGAACATGTCTTAGTCATAGTAAAACTAATGGCCTATCAAGGCTTATTGCTTTCATAATTATTAGCCATGCAACACTGATACTTGAATGTGTTTAGATGTCTATAGTATTTGATATTTCTTTATATGCTATTAATTTTTCATGCAGACTTCAGGCAATGCAATTTGTAAGATCGCTACTGTCAAATTTGCTCTTATTGAGGTTAGCAATAACTTTCTTGACAATTTCTTTGACTTACTGCTGGATTCTCTGTAACAGGAGCACTTTAAGAGTGCCAGGAAGTGCCTAAGAAGAAAATTTATAAAGTTGAGGTCAGATTTAAATACACACCACAAACGGTATGTAATAAAAACTGAAGCCAGATTTAATTGTTTACAGTCCCTAATTCAGATGCTTCTCTCGCCATTCGAAGACGCACAGACTTTCTTTTCATTCTAATGAGAGTGAAATTATCCAGGAGCTCATCTTCGTTTAGTAATAAAATCCCTGCTCTAAGAGAATGGAAGCGTTAATTAAACTTTATTTAACAGCTCGACAGTCCTACATGTGTCTGCGTGTCTCGCAGTTTCCTGCATCACTCTTTTGTGTATTTCTTTGACCTTGTGAGGAAAATAAAAAAGAAAGGCAACAAACAAAAAGGATAACGAGACGGCACAAATGAGATGCCTGGATTGTTAATTGCATCCCCAATATAGAATCCATCCTCTGAACATGAGACTGTGATCAACAAACAACCTAGATGACTGAGATAATGCGAAATGGTTTGATGAATACGAAACCATGAATAGACCGGTACAATGCGCAGAGTGTAGAGAATGCTTTTGTCTGAGCCAGGAATTTGTTTATCCCTGTATTATTCTGGCTGTGAGAGGCAGTGCTGTACGTGGGTGTTTGTAAAGAGATGGTCCATAAGTCTGCAGGCTAGATATGCTCTGAGGAAACACTGTGTTTTTAGCTTGCAAAATGGTGTAATTTGGCACTTTTATATAACAAAGCCTTTATGCAAATGCTGCATGTCATTGTATGTAAAAGGAAATAAGTATGGACTTTAGTTTTTTGGCTCATTTCTCACAAGGACACACGCCCGGTAGGCATCATCCGGGTTGTCCAGGTTCAGGGAGAGGTGATTAAACACGGCGCCCAGCATGTGGACAGCAGGAAGACCATGTTTTAGCTCTGTGGGATTGAGGTAGCGGGTGCAGAAATCATACGCATCCGTTCCAGGGAAACAAAATGGCACAAGGCAGTGCTGTGACTGGGCTTATGAGTCACAAAGTATGAGGAAAGTGCTGTTCTGTATAAAAAAGGTCGGCACGCAAAACAGCTCCGAGAGCCTGCAATTGTAGTGGAGCAGAAAGAAGGTGATGCTGTCTAACAACGGAGGGGCCTCGGAGAGAAGTGACTCAAGGACTGGAAGGGAAATAACAGCAGAACATCTGAACTAATCAGTCTTATACAGGGATAACAGAATAATTCTGCATAATGATGTCACTTTCACAGAGAGGTGAGGGCATTAGTGCTGTTGCAGGAAGTTGCCGAATTTTACGCCAAGTGTAGTAGAAGCTCCAATGGTCTGGCGAGCAATGCCTGAAAGTTGCTAGAAAATGACCATGGCTGTCTAGCTTAATAACCTCTGCATCGCTTGTGTGAGGCCTTAAGATGAAATATTCAACAGTTTTTTCCTAGCTGTGACAAAACCCTGGATTTTCCCAGGCTTCAAAAAGCATTCATGTCTAGTGTGTTTATAGCCATACGGTGGACATTTTCACCTGTATGTGGTGAACACAAAAGCTGTCTAAAGCACATCTCAAATGGACACGAAAGCAGGAAAGCATGAGCTTGTTTCTTTGTTTTATTACATAGTACTTCTGCATCATTCAGTTGGCAAAGTGGCGTTAAAAAACATAGTTGTTTTATCTTATCTAAATAATTCATTCATACAGAGTACCTGGCACAATAAAAACAACAACAAAAAAAAACATATGTACATGTACATTACATGATTTATAAATAGTACTGATTTACAGCATATACAGTTTTCTGAAGCATGTTTGTTCAACTGCAGAAAAAACAAAAACACCGTAACAGTAACAGTGTTTATGATTCAAGACTGGACATTAATAAGAACGGGGCAATCTGGTGGTATTTTTACAAAGACTTTCTCTTTCATTCTCTGCACAACTTCTGAATGTCTCTGCATAACCTTTTTGTCTTTATATTTTCATATATCACCTCATTTCAGTGCATATGCATTTATTAAGCAATGAAATTACATGTTTGTAGGATATTCAGAAAAAAAATGCACTTAGATGCAGTTCTGCTGAAATTTCTCTACTGGGACATTTATAAACGGTATCTTCTACTTCACAATAAAAATTTATTTTTATTTAATTTTAAATGTTTCTGTCATTTTGTTATTTTAGACTGGACCTGGTACTCATTAAGCATTGAATACAGCCTTTATCTGTTCATGTTAATTATAGTTATTGTTTTTTTTCCGGAGCCCTTGATTTCCAATTCTTGTTCACATCAGTTCTTGTTAAAATCTTCTCAACAACAAATCCTTATAAAATGTACAGATCTTTAAGGGGGTTTGTGCTGCTTTAGACTTTGCAATGTCAAAAAGACTTTAGACTTTTTGAATCTTTGCAATGTTATTGTGAAGCTTTTTAGCTTTTCATTTATTAATTTAATTTTGAAAAGCATACTGTATGTATAGCATAATTAGCCAGAATTAAGTAAGTCTACTTCACATATGGCTATTTGCAAAATCAATAAAGCTGAGTCATTAATTATCACTTATCCTTTGAAAATGAAAGGATTGTGAAAATTGAAAAATACAGAATTATATATTTTATTCTCTAACTAACTAGACTTACTGGACCCACTATACATTAAGTGGCCTTAACTACTATGTACTACTATGAACATTTTAATTAATCATTTAGTACAATGTACTTATTGTGTACATACATGTTTTTACATTGTACTTATATTTAAAAAAAAAAACTACATGTAGTTACATCTGTATTTAATTTCTGTTGACCCATACTTTACACCTTAACCCACCCTTAAACTTACCCATACCTCCAACCCTCTCCCTAACCTTACCCCTATCCCACCTCAATAGCAGCAAAAGTGTTTTACAATACAATATGAACACAATAAGTACATTGTACTTATTTTTTTATGTAAGTACATAGTAGTTAAGGCCACCTAATATAAAGTGGGACCGACTTACTTCTGGAATCAAGTACCTTAGCAGTTAGTATTTTAAATAAGTAAATGAATCCTTCTCTTGAGTTTAGCCTCTTTCATCTGATGCAAGCAGAGGAAATTCAATCCTTTGCTAACAAAACCGAACTTCTGTTTTGGAGTTACCCCATAGCAGGATTTCAATAATTTTCAGTTAAATATTTGTTAGAATTAATCACATTACCAGCATTTTATTAACATGGCTTGTAATGTTTCCTCCATGTGTAATATGCAAATCTAACCAATAATATTAATGAACGTATAAGGAGAATTGCCTTAGTTATAAATACTTATTTTGAAATAGTTAATTTGTCCTCACTCATGGCATCGTGTATGTCTTGGGTATAAATCAATCAAATTCAAACCATTCTGACAGGGGGTTGGGGTGGTTATGAAAAATACAATTCCCTAATAACTGCTAAAGGGCGAGGGACTCCATGTACAGATGTTTTCAGATAGATCTAGCCTATATTCTCTTAATCCAAGAAGGTTATGAAGGATAAGGAAACACCCACATATGAATCTGAACTTGGAAATTGATGTGCTTCTTTTCGAACAATATAGGCAACAGCTTGTAGGATCTACAATTGGAAGTACATGTCAAACCACACGTGACACATTTTCTGAGTAAGGACTACCCCCTTAACCTCTTAAGGGGTAGTCCAAGCTTTACGGTCATTCTGTGTTTGTTTATTCACTGTACTGAAGTTGAAAATGCCCATAATTAGCAAAATAAGAAATATAATTTGCCAATATCACCTATTACATGCTATGGGCTTTTTTGATTTGCATAAAAACTACTCATATAAATGAGCACTATGGATGTGTTCAACAGAGTGCTGTCGTAGCACATGGTGCATAGCACTATTTTGCTGCATTCCGCTAGCCTTTAACAGGCACAGCAACATTATATTTAAAGTAATTACTATCATACAGGAGTGCCAGGGTGATTCATCTGTCACACGATGAATGTCTGTATTATATAAATCCAATGAAGGTTTACTAAGACCCTTTAGGACTTCCCACCACGACAGTTTGCAAATATCAACCATCATATATTCTATTGTTATTTTGTGTGTACACACACAACCCACACGCACACACGCACACACACACACACACACACACACACACACACACATATATATATATTAGGGGTGTAACGGTTCACAAAATTCACGGTTCGGTTCGATACGGTTCACTGGTGTCACGGTTCGGTTCGGTACTGTTCGGTACGTTTTACATACAGCAAAAAGAAAAAAATGGCAGATAAATTTCCTTGATTTTTTTAAAAAAAATATTTATTAAAACTAACAAAGTATGTTTTTTTTTTTTTTTTTTTTTTTTTTTTTTTACATTGAACAATGATGGAGCTATTCTTTACCCATCTTCTATGGTGTTTTCTTAGCAGCATACTGTATAAAACAAAAACAGCTCCTTATAAAAAAAATTTATATGGAACTCTATAACTCTTTATATTGAATGTGTTTTTACTCAATTGGTTCCCTATAGGGCTTATGTTTTTTGGAACAAAGCAGGAATTACGGTCTGGCTGAAATGGGCTCGTGAAGGAATATTGCAACGGGGCTCAATTACGCATGTTCTTAAAACCTGCGTTTTCCACAGGCGCTCGCTCACTCAGTACGCGCTGAAGGCTCATTGCAAAATGGCTAAAAAGGGTCTTTCACACAGGACGCGGTATGCGCGGGGCTGGACCCTTGTCTCAGCGTTGCCCTTCAGATACAACGCGATTTGCGCTGTACTATGCCAAGAGCAAAGTAGGTGGAGTTTTCAAAACTGCCCGTGCATACGTTCTATTTATAACAGTTCTTCTATCTAACGTGCAGGCCTGTTAATTGTATCGTACTGCTCAGGAAATTCCTACACAGTACAGTATTAGTCCATTTTGATTTCCGTGCTTGTTTGGATGCCCCGATCGATTGGTAAAGTGCACCCAAACACCAGACCTGTTGGTTATTGGAGGATCTTCTATTTCTGGTCTGTTAAACGCATTGGCCATTTTGCAACGAGCCTATAATAATATTAATATAAATAATTAGTCCAACGAACCGTTCGGTACATAATGCGTACCGCGTACCGAACCGAAAGCCTTGTACCGAACGGTTCAATACGAATACGCGTATCTTTACACCCCTAATATATATATATATATATATATATATATATATATATATATATATATATATATGGTCCCACTTTATATTAGGTGGCCTTAACTATATATATATATATTATAATTTCTTTCTACAGAGATGTGCACATCGAACGACCATGACCTTTCTGCTCTTGATCCAATAAAACTATTGTCTTTAACGGGTAATTAAAATCTGTTAAAATCTTCTCAACAACAAATTCTAATAAAATGTATCAGAATGAATCAGGTAGGTGAGTTATACAGCTTAATAAAATTCTTGTGCAGTTATTTTCTGCAAGAATCTCTACTGACAACAAAAGAAACAGCATCCCTTCCAAGCCAAAAAATAAATAAAATAATCTTTTGTATGTTACCCAAGGACTACTTCCTATCTCAAAATTCGAACTAAGGGAGCAACGTTGCAGATATTTATCTCGCTTTTGCAGTATAAAATGCATTGTGTTACACACAGAAATGCCTTTAGAGCTAGAAGAGAGGCTGCAGGGGAATGACAGCAGAATGAGGGGGCAACAAGGATGAAAACACTGCAGGGCGTGGCAGGCTGTGAAATGTCACAGTCATTGGGTGAATACCAGGGGGCACCATCATGGGTGGTGTCACAATTGGAGGTGCCGTGTGCGGACAGATATCTGGCCCCAGGGGGAGTCGAGAAACAGACACTAGCTGGGGGTAGATAGGGGGTTGAGGGGGCATAAAAGCAGCATGGTGCTGTAGTATGGTGTGACGTATTGTGAAGGAGCCAGTAGGCATTGAGGACGGCAGGTGAACTGGATGGAGGACAGCAGATGACATAGGCAGATGTGCCCTGGGCAGGACAGATTTGAGCTTGGTAGGGAACACTTGCTGGTGTAGCACCTGTCCATGGCTCTGGATCTGCAAGAGGCAGTGTCTCTCCATGCTGCCTGAGGGGGCCTGGAAAGATGGAGAAGGTTGGAATAAGCTGGTGGTGTGGAAGCACTCTCTACTTAACTTCTCCTCAACCTGAACGCCTAGGTGAGATCTCTGGGGTGGGATCTGAAGGCTGTGCTGACATGATTTGTCGTGAGTGGCTTTTTCAGTCCTCTGCAGGGCTAACTCTTTCACATTGAGCAGGCAGGCCTGAGCAGCCACCGAATACTTGTTACAGCTCTTTAAGGGGGTTTGTGCTGCTTTAGACTCACTACTGTGGATGTTACTATTCTCCTTTGTTGGCTCATTCGAGAGCTTTGAATCTGTCTTCAGTAGAGTTAGACTGCCCTTGGTGCATGAAGCATTGTTTTGAGAGGAGGAGCTCCGCTGCCACTCATTGCTCTCCTCCACAGTATGACCCAGGGCACTGCTAATGGAAGTAAATGTCTGTGGATCAACCACACTGCTGTCTCCATTATCAATACTGCATGAGATTTGGTCTGACCCATTCGAGCTGTCACACGTGCCGTTTAAAACAAGGCATTTCATGCTCGACTCCTCTACAGCCTTGTCCTCTGCCAGAACACTGTTCGTAACAATGGAGCATTCATTTGCAAAGCTTGGGGTTTGATCTTGAACACGTGACACCCTCTGTCTCTTCCTCCTCATCCCATGCTCACAACAGGTAAAATCTGTGCACCCATAAGAAATCTCTCCCTGTGATTGAAGTGGGTCGCAAGACTCATCTTGCTCACTTACAGAATCTGTGTGTCTTCTTTTCAAAGTTTGCCCTTCACATGGTCCATCTCTGTTAGTCTCTGGTAATTTAGGTGTCTCCTCTCGGCACCCTTCGGCTGCACTGGATCTCTGAGAATGATATAAATCCTGGCTGTGGGAACACTGTCCTGTGGTCGTTACCTCCCCTGCAGATGGATTATCAGGCTTTTCCCGGCTGTTCCCAAGCACCTTTTCACCATCGGCACAGAACTCATCAGAGAGAATGATGCAGCCCACTGAGCCATTTATGTCGGCTGGTGCATCTTGCATCCTGGCTCTCACCCCTTCCTCAACTACAGGAGATGTGCTGCTGTCCTCAGCCTGATTTTGAGCTGATTGCTTTGACTTCTCTAATGGATGCACTTGCTGTGAAGTGGTGCCTCTAAATTGGCTATCAAGTCCTTCCATACACTCAGGTCCTCTGTAGAATTTCTTAGATTTCACCATATTGCTCTCTGTTTTGCAGTGTCTGTCTCTCCTCCTCTTCCGCCTCTTCCGCTTCCTTTTGCAGTGAGTCCTGTAATGACGTCGATCCCTGGCCCGCAATTTCTCATCTGCCCTCTTATTTGTGTGGATCCAATCTTTGGAATGTCTACATCTGTCATTTGTTTTCAGCCTGACACAACTATCTGTGTCACTTGAATACTGATGACACTTTCTGACCTTGCCCTCAGGTCCTTGGCTGGGACTGTTTCTGGGATCGGCTGTGGATTCCTCAATGTGCTTGTCAGAGTGACAGGATTTGAAACCTGAGCAGATAGATAATTCCTCATCAGTTCTGGGCTCAGTCATCTCCTGAGTGTCAGCAGACCTTCTAATCTGTGACCCCTTGAAGTCAAAATGGAGGGGGTTGCAACTGAAAGACAGGGATGGCTCTGTCCTTGTGAAGGTCACCATCTCTGAGGGCCACTGGAAGATGGTGTAACCATCCCTGCTTAGGACAGAGAGAAAAGGTTGGCTGGGTTTTGTGAAATGGTAAGGTGTCTTTGCAATTGCATCCTCCACTTGCTCTTGTTGTTGAAGAGAATCATTCTTAGGTGACACATCCATCTTTTCTGAAGACTCAGTGAAGGTGGAGTGCCCCTCCTCTAAAATGCCACTCTCCTTGACTGTCACATCCTCAGAGGTCTCAGGTTTACATTCAGCAATGTTGCTTTTCAGACTCTCAACAGAGTCCTCAGAGTCAAGAACAATATCATCCCTGTTTAAACAAAAAGGGGAAGTGTTTAAGAGGGAGACGGTGGGACTGGGCACATCCTCTGAGTAAACGAGCAAAGCACACAAATCTGAGGCCATTGATGAGGGGCTCTCCTTCACCACAGGCATATCTGATGACCCCTGACTTACAGCATTGTCACTAAGTTGGAAGTGCTTTCCCTGCTGTGTGCCAGTGCTGTAAACTGGCTCCTCACAATTTTGTACTTTTTCCTCCGTGGGGGAGCTAGGGAGGTCAGGCTCAACAGGGGGTGCTCTGAGTCTTTGTCTATGGCTCCGCTCCATCGATCCCTCCTCCATGCTCTCACAGAAAACTGCTGCTGATGACTCAAGCTTAACAGATGCTTTCTTTGGAAAGGAAAAGGAAAATGCAATTTTACGTCTGAAAGTTTGCTTTCTGGCCCTCCCATTGTATGGCCATGATGACTGCTTACTAGCTAAGCCACAAATGCTAGAATGGATCTGACCCGCTGGATCTTGAGCTGCACAGCTTTGGTTCTCTTCTTGGGCCTCATTACTGCAGGACTCCATGAAAGAACCTTCCACTGCCACTGTGGTAGATTTGAACATGGGACCACTTCCTGGGGCACTGTACCAGAAAAAAGATTATGTTTAAAGGGTAGAGGTATGGACAGCAGTGTAATTATAGAGGTAATTACAGAAACTAATTAATAAATATATAAATACAATGTAAAAACACGTATGTACACAATTAGTGAATTATATCAAATGATTGGTTTAAATAATGTAAGTACATAGTAGTTAAGGTAAATTAATATAAAATGGCTCCAACATTTTTTTTTTTTAAATCAAATGCATGTGCTAGGTTTATTTACACGTTTAACCAACCAGAAAAGGGGGAAACCTGATGATTGCACCATGGTATCTAAGAATACTTGAGAATATAATAACCACTTGCATTCTTAAATGTGAGCAAGGACATCTGATTTTTATACAAAGGACTGAACATGATCAATGTGACAAAATTTGATTAGTGACTTGAAAATTGTGCAGTTAATCTTGCAGCATTCTTTTAATCTTGATTTAAAATCTTTAAATAGAATTATCATTATTTCCTTGTTTCAAGAACATTTCAGATGGGGAAAAAAAACGGATTTTCGGACATTTAAACCCCATTCTATAATATATATGAATACACTGGCACACTGTATATAAGTATATAAATAACAATTTAACAAAACTTCCCTCACCATTGCACCTCTCTGCGTTGTTCAGCCAGCTCATGTAGGCGTCTGAGAGCTCTCTCCTGTTTCCTTTCATCCTTCCTAGATTTGGAGGCCACATTGCGGGCAAACTCTCTCTGCTTCAGTTCCTTCAGTCTCTGAGAGGGGACAAATAATATCTCATTCATTCACCAATCTCAGTATGTCTATTTTTTCATGCTTAACTACCTTTCATTATGTAGACTGGGTAACGCTATGTATCACACATTGAGGGATAAAAAAAAATCTCTCCAAGAGAGAAGAAAGGTAATTAAGGTGTTTACCACCATTGTTATTCTTCATCAAATCCATTGTCTGTGCAAATGAAAAGAAGCTGAGAATGAGGTTGCTAAACTCCATTAAATTGTTCTATTTATTTTAGATAAAACTCAGTAATGCTAATATGCATTTGTTTCCTGGTCTGATAGGCTTTGTGCTTTGAATGCAGGATTGATGGAAGCCGCCATAACAGTCTGATGCAAGGGTCGTAAATGCATCTCAGGTAGTGAGATGTATCGATTAGGATTACTGGGGCATACAGCATCCACTTACATTAAGCCAGTTAGATAATATAAATTAACTTCCATTAATTATTCAAGGATATGATATTTATGGATGTTTAAAGACTACACTCCTTTTTAAAGTACCAGACATCTCCAAGCAACATCCAACTCTAGAATCACATCCAATTAATCCTGAAAGCTTTCATTCGATTATCCATTAATACTTGATGCTTAGCTTTAAGACAGAAGACGAGCTCTTCTGAAAAGCATCTTTATAGCACAATGAACTATGTGTTGTACTTTGGCTAGGCAGATTTAGTGTTAGCGAAAGTTGAAAGTAAAAACAGTGATGGTTTCTCCAGGCAGCCAAGAGTCATCTGGCCCAACATTATGCATTCCACTCAGGTTGCACAGTTACACACAGTTCAGTGGCGCTGTAGCCTCTCCTATTTGAGAAGGCTTCAGTGATTGCATTTACCATGGGGCTCATAGTCAGGGGAACACAAAGCAGTCAAATCAGATACAATTTTGTCATGTTAAAGCGCTGCTCAGTGTGGAGTGGGCACATCAGGGTAACTAGTTTGATCCCATCAGGATAGGGTCTCTTTGTGCACCTGCTCTCTATCCTTCAGCGCCTGTCTTGTCGCACTCTGCTGGAACAGTATGGGCAAACTCAGGCCTGATGCACTGTGCTGGTTCACTGTTAGCATGCCTTGCAGAAAATAGCAAACAGGTTGGCATGGGCTATATTTATTTGACTCTCAGGTGCATTTCTTGGAGCTGTTCTTCATTGATTGTTAATGTATTCGGCAAGAGAAGCTCTAGAATGAGCTGTTAATGCATGTAGCCTGTATTTCACATGACTGGATGTAGTTACATCATTTATAGTAGGATGCAGCACTGATGTGAGAGAGCAAATGCCCAGTGAAATCCTTTCATGTACAGTGTGGGCAGACATGACTGACAGCCTCCTTGAGAATGAATGAAATTTTGAACACAGTAATTTTTTGACTGGACATGTATTCTTAATTAAAAATAACACTGAGACCAGTCAGAGGCTGACAGTGAAGGCTTGGCAGTGATGATTCACACACTGACAGGAACACCAGGCTTTTCTGTTGCTCTGGGCTTCCTGTAGGGCCATGAGTCTCCAATACTATTATATTCTCAGCAGACATGCTCTGCCAGGTCCTGAGGGTTGCTTGGAAATTGTGCTATTCATCCATCAACCCCATTCGTTGAGAAGCTGAATGGTAACGGGTGCCCATGCTGTAGAATAGTTTGAACTGTGCAGCTAGGAGGCCATGTGAATGACACAAACTAGCATGTGTAGCACCCACATTAGAGCGTGAGGGGAGATGGCTTTTTCCCTTCATAATGCGTTCATTTCACTCCTGTTGCTGCTCAATAGTAAGGTCATGGGTGGAGGGTTTCTAGATGGTGTTCAGTCAATAGTTCAGTGAGATTTGTTATTGACAGCACAGCAGGGCCCACAGACTCAGTGCATTTAGTTTCTGAGTGAGTCAGAGCACAGGGGTCAGGGCCTATATCAAACAGCAGGACAAGTGGTGGATTTAAAGCTTTAACTTGCTATTAAAGGTTACACTGCTATTTTTAGATGCTGGCGATTCTTAAATCAACATATACTGAGTGTGAAATAGAATTAAAGAAACTGTCTGTCTGTCATAGATGCAATAAAGAACTGTGTCTAAAGTTTTTGACCAGTTAACTTTTGACTAATGTTCTCTTATAATCTGTTTGCTAACTAGCACCTTACAATACACAAATATGTAAAATATTCAAATGCCTAAATGGATCTGGTTACTTACCAAATGCACTCGAATTAAGCTATTTTCAGCAAAAGTTCATGGATTTTGGCTTTATGGCTTAATGAATTTGCTGTGCTCAAGAACAGGTCAACAAAACTAGCACTCTAACTTGTTTATACAGCATGCTCCTGGGAAACAGATTTAATGCTGTCCTGTGAAAAGGGGATAAAAAAAAAACAAAAAAAAAAAACAGGAACAAACAACATCAAAGAACTAGGACTTCCGATTGTCCTGCCTGCCTTTGATCTATGGACTTCTAAATTAAAAGTCTATAATATCACCACCACTCCACTAACTCTGTGTCAAAGTGGAAACCATTTGTCTTGTGCTGTACATGTGTGCTACACAATCCATTTTTTGCCATCATCTAAAACACACTATTATTGCTATGCATTGCGTCAGTGGAAGCCTCAAGGGGCAGACAACAGGCCCATTACCTGCTTGTGAGCGTGGTCATAGGAGTTGATGTGGTTGTCAAACTCTTGATGCTTGTAATACTGTTTGTCACACAGCTGACAGTAGAAGTTGGCCCTGAGGTCCTCCAGGGCTTTGGCCAAGGTTTTCTCCTTCCCAGCATAATCCTGGAGCAAAAGGAAACAGCATATTTCCATTAGGAAATAAAGCTTCCAACTTATTTAAAAAAAACGTTTGATGAAATCAGATAATTTAGAGTGATACTCTGTCATGTAATGTCCTTCGTGAGTTCCTTGACTTGGGACATAGTACATGTTTTTAGTGCATTTAGACACAACAACATTCTGACAAACAAATTAATGAGAATTTCAATTATTTTTCAATTGTACACATTTAACCATTAGTGAGAAGAAATGTCTATGTTTCCTGTTAGTACAGAAAGACTCTTGCCCCACAATAAACCTTTTATTTGCTAGATGTGGTCAAATAAACTCAAATATGAACACAAATATTGGTAGATAAATTTATGTATACAGTACACATGTTGCTGTCATGTTGATATATATTTATAATTTGTGAGGGAGAATATTTGTGGTTCTCTGCTTTGAAAATGATGCTCAATAAAACCAAACTTGGCTCCCATGATGCCATCCTCATTTTCTTCCTTTTCTTTAATACTCTTTATTAAATATTGATTTACAACAAATCTTAGATGGGAATACTTACTTTCACCAGGGGCAGAGTGTATTTCAAATCTAATTTCTTTAAAGCTCTGGATGTATGGAAACGTGCAGATTTAAAAACCAAGACAAAAAGACACAAAAGGTCTCCAATTCAAATGGCCGCAGGGAAAAGGAAAAGCACTTGCATTTGAATTGGAATCAGTTTACCATAAAACCCATCGTAGAGTCAAACGTGAGCCTGCCGCTTCTGTGAAGAACAGCATGCAGTGGAGGAGTAGTAAATCAGCCAAGGATGATTAAGTCAACTATCAAACTTGTCAACCAGAATGAGATGGCCAATAAATGATATAGGATTGTCATCATCAGTCAAAGCCAACAAACATATGTCTGGTGTTATTACTGACATGATTGTGAGCTTTTCACAACTGCATCAAACCCATTAGACTGAGAGACAGGAAAGTCCGGCCCGTTCAAATGATCTGATAGTCTGTCCCTCACTCATCTTAGGTGAGAATACGCTGCTGCTAATCACACGTCTGTGATATGCAAAAAATAATAACATCCCTCTCCCTCACACCCACTGTGAGGCAGCATGAAACAATTGCTGTGTAATTGTATTTAATAAGAGGCTAGCTTACAGGTAATGAAAAAAGAATCGCTTGATTAGCTCGATGTGCTAGGAAAAGTGACCCTTATTTTCTTTTGCTCAATTTCACTGAATGGTTAGACTCCGTATCAGGAAATGGTTTTGGGAAAATCGTCCTGTGAGCATCTTTGCTGGTGCAAAGCAGGCCGATGTTTTTATAGACTTATTAGCAGCCCCCTGCATCTCAAGAAAATGGCTAAGGAGTTTTTTATTTATTTATGTCTTTAGCAACTTTTCTACTTGAAAGTGTTTGGGAGCAAAATGAAACAACAGAGCTAATATGTGGAAAGAAACACACACACACACACACACACATACATAAAAAAATGATGTGGTGTGAAGCTGTGAACTCATTTACACAGGAGATAGATCTAATCACTGCATGGGGGAAAGCAGCCACTTAACAACAACTTTGTGTCAAGCTGAGAAATCCCTCATACCTCTTTGTTACTTTCAATATTTCAAAATAGAATGAGGTTATTCTTAAGGGCATGTGAACGTAGGAAAAATCAGAGGATATATATATATATATATATATATATATATATATATATATATATATATATATATATATATATATATTGTAACAGAAATTTGTCGAACCAGACAAATTAAAGAGTCTATCAAAGCTGTATGCATTGAAACACGAGAGCCGAATTCCTCAGGAAGTCATAAATCAGTTCTTGTGCCACAAGAACCAAGCAAGATGACCAACCAACTTGTTCACACAACAGCTTTCAACATGAACACCACTAGAGCAATTATTTACAATTTCAATTTGAAGAAGAGATTGTCAAATTTGTTGTTCGTAATTGAAATGCAACGCATTTGAGGTGTGGCCAACAGGGAAGTTTAAATACTTTGGACACCATGAAATCTGGGCTTTTAGTCCCTAGCTGCTGCTATTAGCCATATTGGCTTTTAGTTCCAGCCTTGCTCGTGCTATCAGTCATGCTATTAGTCATGCCTGCTCTTAGCTTTTAGCTTGTAGCTTTGCTACCTAGCTTTAGCTTGTAGCATCTAGCCATGCGGTTAGTCATCATTGTTCTCAGCGTGCCTGCCTGCTGCTACTATGCCACGATGAGAAGGAACACAACATAGTCTCTCAAACTTTATTTCTTTTCTTTTCCGTTTGAGAGTTTTGTGTTCTGAGTTAAGTTTTGTAACGTCCGTTCAACTTCAACCAGCCCACACGACTCTGCACTTTCAGCCAATGCCCAACAACCACAGGCTTCCCAAGACGTCACTTCAGAGACTGAACTTCCAGCCAATCAACGACCTAGGGATAGCCCTTTCACCGAAGCTCCTTCTTCACAGGAGATGCAAGTAACTTTACCTCCAGACTGTCACCTTTACTGGTGTATCTAATATAATTTTAACCTCATTGAGGAACTCAATGCTAGGGCTAATTACGTGATTGATGGTTGTTCATGTTTATGCAATTTAACGTATTGCTGTGAACTTTGGATTCCATATTTCCATTCTCTTAAACTCATATTTTCCTAACTTTCGATCTTCCTGCAACTTGTGTGAATGTGTGAGTGCGTGCGTTTATGTGTTAGATTAGTTTATATGTCTTAGATTTATCTAATAAAGCCTTATTTATATTGAAAAGAGAAGTATCTTGTGTTTTGTGCTTACAAGTTAATGTCTTAAACTGACGATCTTGTTACTGTGCTAATTGACAGTGTTTCACTATAGTTTGGATATTAATATCCAGCGCAGATTTTATGTTAAACAGCTTGTTCAGTAAATCGCAGGGCGTCTCATTGATCAGCCGTGAAACAGTGATTCTGTTCAAATTCTTAAATGATTCCCTTTGAGCTAAATTGACCTGTTTCCCTTACAATGTATATATAAGGCAAACATCATTATTACTGTTTCACACTAAGAACAACACTTAGTCTTAAATAAAAAATAAATAAAAAAACATAATGCACCTCTCGCTGTTTTTACGAACATAATATATGCCTGAAATAATGCAGAGGGTTGATAAGAGGTGTGCTATTACTTTTACAAGTAATCTGACTACCATTTTTGCCTGGCAGACAATAAAAAAGGGAAAAAATACTTTAAACTTACACTGAAGACAGGATCAGAGACATACCCAGTCACCAGGATATCATAAAAATTAGAGGATGGGTTCAAAGTCCACGCAAACAGTCTAGCGATCACCCAGGGGCCAGGTCCATAATCTTAGCCTGCATGTTAAGACCATGTCTTAAGAATTATTTGACAAGCTAAAAGTTAGCCAAGGAGTAATTAGTGTTTTTTTATTTTTTTTATTTATTTATTATTAAATGTTTTATTGTTTTTTGCAGATTCAAATTACACCAATCTACCTTTTAAGTAACTGATTTAAAGAAATAGTTCACCCAAAAAAAAAAAAAAAAAGAAAAAAAAAAAAACATGATTTACTCACCCTCAGGTCATCCTATAGGTGTACAGTATATGACTTTCTTCTTTCAGATAAATCCTATCAGCTTTATATTTATAGTTATAGTTTATAATGGCAGTAAATGGGTGTCAATTTTCAACAGTCCAAAAGAAGCTCAATAAAGCACATCCATCCATCATTAAAATAGTATTCCACACTGCTCCAGTGGGTTAATAAAGGCCTCCTGAAGTGAATTGATGTGTTTTTGTAGGAAAAATATCCATATTGAAAACTTTGTAAACTGTAATCTCTAGCTTCTGCTAACTGTCATAGGCGCTCAAAAGAGATGCATTCCGGTGGTTGGAGTAGGCTTAGTGTAAGGCCCGGTGAGAATATGCTAGTTTCACGAGAAGCAAGATTTTTATTTACAGGAGCAAAGGAATTAAAGTTTCCTTTGTTTAGCAAAGTCTCCTCTTGGCTTATATTGAAATCCGCCAACATTTTTCTTTACAAACACATACAACAGTTAGCAGAAGCTAGAGATTACACCTATGATGCTTCAAGGAGTAATTTTCATTTTTGGGTGATCTATCCCTTTAAAAAGATAAAAAGCAACCTACCACAGAACACTCTAGAATCTGCATAGCAACACCTTGTGAACAGTAAATAAATCAAACACATTGAGTGGGTAAAATTATTATTTTTTTTTTTGTGTGTGTGTGTGACTAAACTAATAACAGAGAATTACATTAAAACACCAGCTGCTTGCATTATAAGTATGCTTTTGCACTGGCACTTCAGTCTCACAGCACCAGTCTATCCTTCTGTTGTTTTCTGTATAGGCTATGCACAAAAATCAACAATCAACAATCAATCGAGTCTTTCCAGCACATTAAACACTATTGTGATTACTGTGTAAGTGATTGCAGACTCTGTGCATTATAAAATCGGTGTAAACAAACCTTTTAGTGGTACATTTGCCACCTCCGATGCCATAAGCCCAAAAATTAAACTCCAGTCGCAGCTCATGATTCTAGCAGCCTAGGTTTGGATAGGGGAATAAAGATTATCCCCAATCTTTTAAACGCAGTCTCAAAACAAATCTAATCCAGGAATAATTAATGTGGGCCACATTTAGAAACATTTTGCAAACTAAACATTTGCCTTTTGTTTAATATTTGTAGCAGTAGACTTCTTCAATCTGGCATTCCATTAGAACATCACAGGACAAGGGTATTTACATACAGTGGATTACTGCCTGACTTAAAACAAATCCTGCATTGGGTTGACACACTGGGGCTGTTCATATAAATAGCACACTTCTGAAGCATCACAATGCATCTAGAAAATCTGAAGCGATATTTAACATGGTTTCTCTTTTTTACTGAAGATCAAGCATGAGAACACGATGCGTTGAAGATCAAGTGGCTCTTTATGCATTTATGGGACTGCCTAACAAGGTCAACCACAAGGATGGGAACCACAAAGACACCTCACATCAGAAATTTATTGAAACATAAAGACAAAATATCATTGACATGAGTGGTGATAAGAGAGATTGTGATTGCTCTTTTTATAGCACACCTGGGTTATTGGAGATGTCTTTTATGTGGAGTAGAAAAGGGGCAATTTCTGAGCAGAGGGTTGAGAGAGAGTTTATTTTGGGGCAAATAGAGAAAAGGAAGATGGTCCTTCACAAAATCAAATCAAGTGATTCATGAATTAAACAGTAAATTAAACCCTGTCTCAAATAACATTAATTAAAAACAACATGCTGATTAATTAATGCGCATTACCAGAAGCCTTAGAACAATATCTAGTCAAGAAAATATAAAATTCAGTTTCATCTGGGATATTTTAATTTTTTACAGATTCTCGCATAATTTATTAGAAAATAGAAAATATTCACTCATATTGCTCACCGGCAAATCTGTTATAAATCTCATGCATATTTTCATCCTATTCTAGTGAAGACTTTACACTTCTTCTTTAATAACCAGCAGTGATGGCTTTGTCACAAATTACACAGATGAGAGCTGCTTCAAACTAAGAAACACCAAAAATTATTCAATCTGACCTCAAGTGATTTGTCACGATTATGTCAAATAAAAATACTGTCAGCAGATTCAGTAAATAATTTTAACAGTCTAATAATTTTAAAACATAATTTTGACTATGGGTGCAACAAGACAATCCTATTATTATAAGGTAATAATAATTATAATAATAAACTACATGTTCATAAAATATTAAATTTTATAATTATAATTACTAAAACATTATTATTATTATTATTATTATTATTATTATTATTATTATTATTATTATTATTATTATTATGTGAGCAGAGTAAGTTCAGCAATTTTAAGTCTTATAATTTTAAAACTCAATTATGATTGGGTGTGCAAAACCATGACTAGCATTATACTGTAAGTGGGAAAGAAATTTTATTGTATAAGATGGCTATTGTATATTGTATATGACTCTATTGTATATGACTGCATATGGCTCCTTTAAATATGACACTGCATTTTCTTAATGCGTCTAATTACATTGTTCTGTGTGTTCAAACAGTGTCAATTATCAGAGTGCCCAGAACGATTCAGTTCTTGATTAGCAAATTTTCTCATTCATGTCTTTTCAAATTAAAATTATAATTAAAATAAACACTGCGTACACACTGTGTTCTACTTGAAGCTACAGCAAACAGTCGAAAACCACAACACCGACTGGCTGGTGGAACTGTAGCATAAATGTATTTTGACATGATCCGCTTGTTTCCACCCATTCCCACTAATTTAAGAGTAATTTTACTCTTCTTCGAGCGGATCAGTTTTGATGGAGCATTGACTGTACTGTTTTCAATGCACACTCCTCTAATAGCACACGACTCACTACCACTTCTACAGTTTATAGACAAGACAATGCAAGGTTCAAGCCACACTTCACGGCAATGCGAGATGAGGCCACAACTCACTGCACACTGACTTTGAAGCAGCGTAATAACCCAACAGGCTCAATAATGCAGTGGCATTTTACACTGAAGACTGCAGAAGAGCGAGATCTCTCCGAGCAGACACTTACATCTCGACTGTTGTGATTAATTGTATCCCTTCTGGTGGGATTCCTGATGGCTGTTGTTTCTAAATTGCTGACACACACAGAATCTATCTCCATTATTGACTGAAGAGTCTCCTCTAGAGGGCATGATGGGAGCCCCTGCATTTGTCTCTAGCTCTCGCCTGCTGTAATGTGCTCTTCCAACGACCACCTGATTATGACACATAATTGTATGAGGATTAACAAAAAGCATTGCGGGTGTTTAGGGAAAAGCACATTTGATAAGATTTGAGATAACACAATCCTCCACCAACCACAGGATATTGATGCACTGCTCCTAGGACAATGACATAACCGCACAAAAAAAAATCTGGTTGAATGCCAGTATAAAAATTTGATCAACATGCATTTATGATTTGTCATTTGTGGGTTGTGGTTTTAATTGGATTTTAATGATACAGTGTGTGTGTGTGTGTGTGTGTGTGTGTGTGTGTGTATACATACATGTAAGAAGCTAGAAAGTCAGCTGAAACATTGGGTTGCATTTTAAATTGATGGTAAAGCAAGTGACTGTTTCCCCAGGCTTAAGTAAATTGCAAGAGATTCTTGAACTTTGTATATTGTAACTTGACTAACTTGCAATGCATTTATTCTGTTGAAGGCAAAAAGAGTACATCATCTTCATGTTTCGAAAAAGCCTTCAGCTGTGTTTTGTCATGGGAAGCACTTCATATCAGCCAGGCATTAACGTTCTGCTGAATAAACATTGCTGAGGGGATGTACAGTATCACACACTGTATAGCAGTACATATGGCACTGAATATCATTCATATTCATAACCTGCAAGCTCATTATTTTGTGGATGTGTAAACAAACATAGGGTGCTATTTTCACTTTTGTATGTATGTTTCTTCCTGTTTTTATTAGAAAGATTAAGATGTAGCTTTAGAATTAGATTAACTATCAAAAATAAATAAAACTGTCAATAATTTCTTAAAACTTTTCTTGAACTTTTTCAAGATTAAAGACAGATACTGAGCTCAAAAGATGATTTTACCAGACAAATTAAGGTTTTCATTTAATATTTTTTTTTCTTATCTTTTGGCAAACAGTTTCTGTCACAAACGTACACATAACAGAGAGATCCAATTTGCAAGTGTTTTATTTGGAGAATCCAATAATCGTAATCCAGACAGGCAAGACGTCAATATCCACAAAAGCAGTCCAAAACAAGAAACATGACAAACACTAGGGAACACGAAAAGCATGGTTGACATAAACCAAGGACTCCATGAAACTGATAGAAACAAACAGTATGTGGACAGGTGAAAACGATGAAAGTGAGAACAACTGAGTGCAATTAACAGGTGTGCAATTAACAGTGATGAATAGGACAAAGACTTGGGGGAAATGTAGTACCTGCAGTGGGGTGACTATATGGGGAAGTGAGTCACCTTTTACACTGCACGTCGGACCCGGCATATTGCCGGAACATTGCCAGGTCGCCTTCTGAAAGCAAACACGTCCCGGGATTGATTCCGGGACTGATCCCGGGTCAGGGGCCTAGTAACATTGCCGGGTTCAACCCAGGACTAACGCTGTGTGAACAAAAGCCAGGTCTAATGCCGTGTCGAAGTGATGATGCACGTTATCGCGTAACTCTTTTACTGGCTGTTTTGAAGGTAGAAAAAATATGTGCAAACTGTAATGAAGCAGAGATCAGTTAGTTCCTCGCTTTCCATGCTGACTCTGAGATCGTTCGCTTGCTTCAGTGAAAGTATAACGTGCCTAGCGTTGTCGACTCGTACATTACACGTCACGCCCTGATGTCATGTGTCATTACGGGATCTTCAAGGGTTATGTGTGAAAGCACGCACATATACCGGGTCATCACTGGCAGTGTGAAAGTGCAAAATCTAGCAACCCGGGAACAATTGCCAGAACACTTTACCCGTGTATTTGCCGGAACGGCAGTGTGAAAGGGGCTTAGTGGACACCCAGGGATGCACAGACCAGACACTGTGACAGTTTCCTTGTCGTAATCACAAATCTAACAAGACTTAGAGCTAAATGCTAATGGTGTAGGGAAAATAAACTATTAAAAATGCATCTTGTTTTAAGAGAGTTTAGATGTTCCTACTGGACAACTATAATATATTTATATATATTTTTACAGTTTTCATAATTGAAAAACAATGTTTTGATTTGTTCCAGCAAAATAAAATCCTTTCATCACATTCTGTGCACACTGTATTCATTGAGCGCAATAGTCCATATTGTACAACCCTGTGCATTAGTTCATTTTTCATGTACTGCATTTAAAAAAACATATTTTAGTTTGGTTTTCAATCAATTTCCAAACACATGTCAAGCAATTTTTTTTGCTTCTAGTAGTGGTAGAGAGTGGATTTTAATTGGAGGCTGTGTAGACTGTAGACACAAAGCCTGGAGAGAGAAGGATCCCTGAAGACCTGAGTAAACGATAAGTTGACTGGGACAAGGCCGATTTAGGTGCTAGATGAGAAATTCAGCCCACACACTAGGTTTATACATCAGGGATCTCTCATAAATGTCTCATGCAAGGTTTTTTACCAAAATGATCTGCATTGCAATTTTGCTTCTATAAGCGCTAGCTCACCAGCTGGCACTGGGAGAGGATGTAGTTGAATTAAGACAAGAGAGGAGAGGGAGATCACACACACACACTTACACGCAGGGCTGAGTCAAACGGTGGTTTCCATCTGCTTTGTGCCTGTGGATTAGGGGCAGGGAGTAAAAAGAAGAATTCTTTTGTAAAGACTACAATCAAATGCCCTTGACTTGCAGCTGCAATTCCTACAGGGAAATTGCATTGACAAGGTAAAAAGTAAGAAAGAGACAAAAAACAAAGATAAAGGGTGTGGGATTACGCTGACAAGCAGTCAGAGGAGATGTGCCTCCATTTGACAGCTGCTAATTTTCCTAACGTTGCCCTCCCATTGTGATGGAGGGAGAGATGTGATAATTATCATCTGCAATCAACTGAGGTTATGAAGGGAACAGCGAATGTTTTTTTTTTTTTTTGTGGCTTTTTGGAGACACGACATGGGAGCTTGGATAAATCACAGGGAGCATGCAGCAATTAGAGGGACGTTTTTCTGCTTGATGAAGCTGAGCTTGATAAGCCTTTCCCAAATGTCTCAAAAAAGAAAAGAAAACTAAGCAGCTGTAGTCAGGTGCTGTGAAAGTTTTTTTCTGAGGAAAGAAGACTGAGCATTAATGCAACCTGTCAAAAATAGAAAACATGCTCAAAGACATGATTCAAATACTTTTATTGATCCTTTGTAAGCTGAATATTGATTTACAGTATGCCCGGGAAATCGAAGTCATCTCATGCATACATAATCATTTCAAGCATGCATTTTCATCTTAAGCATATATTTTGATAAATAATTACATGCAGGTATTGTCATTATTATTGCTTGACACTCAAGCTGAAATGCAATATGAAATGAAAATTAAACCAAATGTTTAGCTGCAGAACAAAAAGGAAATAGCACTCATCTTAAAATCAACATGAGTAATTATCATGTTGTACAATCACAGAAAACATGCATTGTGAGTTTGTAGCACATTTTCATTCAGTGGCACGCTTGTATAAACTGCAATTGAATGTGAGCTGGAACAAACATGATTAAAAGCAACCCACAGATGACAGTGACGATGAAAGATGACTAATTTGCTAATTCCCTCATTGGCATGATGGTGTGCTGGAAGTGTGAAGTGCAGGACTTACAGGTCTGAGTGTTTCTGCAGCTTTCAAGCTGCAAGCTTGTAAATAAAGCCATTACATTAGTGTTTTTTTTCCCACTACATGTTGGTTTGAATTTCACACTTTGAATGTCAAGCTGTCACAATCAAACTCTGCTTATTTTCTGAATCACTATTGGTTAGTTTCAGTCAAGGGGGTTTATGATATCTGGAGAAACTAGCATTCCCATTCACCGCAGTTTGTGAGTTGGCCAAGAGCTTTGGAGTTTTTCTTTGGCAACTCCCTGTGCGAAATATCGCTGGCCTCAAGTACCGCTCATCATCTCAAACGTCAAACACGAGTAGAGACTCATTGCATGCATACAGAGGACTGTCATTGGCTGTGTTTTGGAACTGACTGTCACGTTACACTCCTTTTTCACATTCGGTAAAGGAGGCTCTGGTGTACTATAACAAAATTAAATATTATTTATGTATATATGCTGCTTTCAAATACACAACCACTTAAAGGTTCGGAGTTGGTAAAAAATGTTCATGTTTTGATTATATTTTTGAAGACTGTTCTGCTTCACAAGGCTACATTAATTTGATCAAAAATACAGCAATACTGTAAAATAGCATAATTTTAAAATTTATTCCATTCATGTCATGCAAAGCTGAATTTTCAGCAACCGTTACTCCAGTCTTCAGTGGCACATGATCCTTCAGAAATCATTTTAATATTCTGATTTGCTGCTCAAATAATTTTTTTCTACTATTAGCAATGTTGAAAACAGTTGCATCATATTTTTGTGGAAAGCATGATTTTTTTTTGACACATATACTTTTCATAGATGAATAGGAAGTTCAAATGGACAGCACACATACTCTTTTGTAACATTACAAATGTCTGTACTGTCAATTTATTTTTATTCTATTTAATGAATCCTTGCTGAACGTATTAAATAAAACTATTGATTTATAAAAAATAAATCTTGTTTTCAATCACATCAGGTGAGGTTTTCACTGCATGTGATTGCAGGTGTATTTGAACCACATCTAAGCCATAATATGACTTTCTGTTAACTCCCTCTACTTCAATAAGTATTTTAATCATTGGAACGATTTGATGTCTTTCCTGAGAGCTTTGAGTCTGCCGCGATTCTCACTCTGTGACGGGCCGATGACGATCTGAGCATATGAGGCCAAGCAACCACCTTTCATCCCACAAATCACGCTATGGTTTTTAGTGTAGCATATATTCATGCGAGCCACACTAAAGCACAACGTGACTGGGTTTAATCTGAGCTTGGGCTCCGCAGCCGCTCTGTAATGAATGGGTAGCCTCAGTTTGATAGCTACTAGTGCTACCTATGCATCAGCGTTCTTCAAATGAGCAACATCTTCGAAGTCTCATCTCCGCCACCTCAATCGATAATAATAAGAGAGACTCTGCTGAAATGAGACAGGCTGTAATTAATCCTTCCAATTGCGCCAGCCGGCTCCTGCCAGCCACTTTTGTCTTAATAATGTTGAAAGGCCTCATGACCCAGCCACTGAAACAACCATTTAATCACAGTGTGACACATAGAAACGGGCCGGGAGACACATACGTCACACGTATGACATATAGGCCAAGGGGAAAACACAAAGGTCTTAAGGGTCCTCAGAAAATGCTTTCAGTCTGTTAACTCTGGAAGCAAGACTGAGCTTCAGGTCCAGAAAGAGAATAGAAAGAAAATTAAACTATTCAGAATATAAAAAAAATTAAAAAAATAAATTAAAAAAACGGACTGTAGACTTGAGTGACTATAATGTCTGACAGGAAGAATATTATCTATAGATGGCCATTCTGAAGTATCCATCCTTTATTTTTTTTTATTACTTTTTTGTGTGTGTGTGTGTGTGTGTGTGTGTATGTGTGTGTGTGTGTGGTGGGGGGGTGTTGGGTACTAGTGCCTGATTTCTTTATGAAGGGCTCTTAAAAGCGTGAAATGGATTTTGGAAATGGAAATGACTTTGGAAATGACAATCTTTTCCTGTCTGTTGCTTTTCACAACAAATCTTAGGATAGTGAAGGGTTTGAGACTATGTATATTTTTATGCTGCCAATCATGGCATTTATGATGGAGTTGAATTGGATCAAAACAACCTATGGCAACAAAACCGAGCGCTCATGATGGCAGATTTCAAATCACTTACACTACTATTCAAACATTTCGTATCCATCAGTTTATTATTATTATTATTATTATTATTATTATTGCAATAATATTTAACAGTTTTACTCTTTTACTATAATGCATGCAACCTTGGTGAGTATAAAAGACTTCTTTCAAAAAAAATTTTACAAATCTTTTCAACCCCAAACATTTGAATGATAATGTACTTCAGGGGTGTCTTATGCTGCCCGGGCAAGTGCCATTGAAATGAACAGCAATGCTAAAGGATAGCTTTCTCCAGATCTATCCTCCCTGTAGCATGGGGAACACCATTAGATTCAAAAGTCAAGTGTTGGTCAAATCGAGAGTACTGGCAACAGCACAAACAACAGGCACAAATAAACTTCAAAACACAAAATGAATGTTTTGGCTTTGATGACATGATATGTGATTACCATTTGAATATCCTGAGGCCCAATTTCTTTCCCTCACGACCCAGAAGAACTGGAGCAGAAACCAAAAAGAACAAACATGGTGGTGGTGGGGGGGTGGGGGTGGGGTAAAATAATTCTAATGACCTACTTCTACTCTCTTCCCCCAGAGATCTCTTTAGAGCTGTATGCAGGATTATAATAACAGGGCTCTAGGTGCAGAAGAGCGCAGGACTGAGAAGGACTACACAAAACAACTTGAAGATCAGTTGGCTGAGATCAATGGGAGCTTACTTTTCTGTTGTCATCATTATCTCTGAATCACATTTAATATCTGAAGAGGGTTTGCATGCGTACACACAGACACAGGAAATGATGTGGACCCGGATGCAAGGACTGATGATGGATTGGAGGGGTTTGTTGATAACAATCTTGTATAGCTGACACTTGCTTGTAAAGTAGATTATATACAGTATAAAAGTCCAGTCCTGAGTTTCCTAACAACCTACAGTATGATAAAGCAGTGTAAATACTGTAGGTAACTGTTAGGATGGTTCAGTGATGTTGAGAAATATGTTTGACTTGAAAAAAAAAAAGTTATTTTGGTGTTATCATAATATTAATATTATTATTATTATTATTGTTGTTGTTGTTGTTGTTGCTGTTGTTATTATTATTATTATTATTATTATTATTATTATTATTATCAGTGTATGAAATATACAGTATATGCAGGTCATGACTGGTCATTAGAAAAAATGACTAATAAAAAAAATTAGCGATTAATGATTCATGATAAACTAAAGTTCTCATATTCTAACTCCACTTTGCAATGTGCACAGGAATATCTGTTTGATTAATTCATAAATATTTACAGCAAAAGTGGACATCTTAAAAGATAAATATATATATATATATATATATATATATATATATATATATATATATATATATATATATATATATATATATATATATATATATATATATATATATATATATATATATTTTTTTTTTTTTTTTAGAATAGATGTGGAACAGATTTTGCCATTGGCATTGCATTACATGCTGTCAGAGCACATGGATTACCCATAGAAGAGTTTGATTTATTCAGTGATGAATGATCAGTGATCCAGTAATGAATGTGTCTCAGATAGCCTCTGCAAACAATTACTGTGACATAGCCTTGACAGGTGTGATTTAGCTGTGATGGCATTATATGGTAACTCATAACCTTTGTAGTCCCCATGAAGACTGAGATTTTATCTCTGTAGCTGGCAAGAGTACACAGAATAACAAAAAGGCTAAAATGTAAAAGGTTAATATATTCTACAACTGTTTTGTGAACCACAAAGATACCACAAAAAAGGACAAATAAAAACATAAAAAACACCATGTCCATATTATTTATTACTAGTTACTGATGACATAATATTGATAAATGAATAATCATAGTCACTGTTCAATGCAATTTAAATAATAATAATAATAATAATAAAAATAATAATTATATTATCTTTAGACAATTTTATATTGGGAAATAAAAGAAAAAATATTATTAATTTTGAAATAAATTCTAATTATTATTATTATTCATTGTTTTGATCAGTTATTATAATATTTTTCACAGGATTTATTTTCTTTATGGTTATTTATCTTTTAAACGGTTTCAAATATGGTTTCAGCAAAGATGATTTTGCTGTTCTTTACATAAAAAAGCTGTCCCCATCAGTAAGCAAGTGTAGAGCTGTACAGTAATTATGGCTGGCTTGCCTTTCAGCTGCGAGGCAGATTCTCTCAAAGACAGTCCCCACCAAGGTCCTATAAAAAAGTAAATTATACTTCAGGAGTATAATTGAGGGCAAAATTACTGAAAAAATAAATAAATAAATAAATAAATAAATAATTCAAATGGCACTGGAAACTATTATCTCACCCAAATAATTATTACAGCTAGCCAAAATCCACGTTAGTAACAGCATGTGCTCCTCTGTTGCATTTCCCTTGCCAGGGCAATGTAGATCATCTACATTCAAATCTTAGCGAAGGGCCACGCTAACCTCTGAAAGAAATCAACCAGACGTGAATTATTCTGATTGTCATATGAATCAATTAGCCGTGCTGGAAGCCTCATTTTCCTCTCTGCAGCTTTCACAGGCAACTTGAGAATGAACACGTGTTTCAACACTTCAAGGAAAATCTCAATCTGACAAAAGCCTGTGTATTCTCTTTTTACCATAACTGATTGCAAGCTATCTGCCTTTGTTTGCAAGTGAGAGGTAATTAAACAAGTGCGTGCCTTTCTTTTCGCACAGTTTGATGGAAATCGTAGAAGATGGAATAATTCTCGATAGTAAATCAAATAAGTGTCATATGGAACAATGGTTACGGCACCCACTGTCATCCGCAGTTCGGATTCAGAGAGAAATTTCGTGCTCCTTTTCATTCTTTTAATCCTCGCTGTCTCCATCTCTTGGGGAAGCGTTTGCTTTATCAAAACCGGGTTTAAGACAAGCAACCATGGAAACAGAAAAAGAACCCCGTCTTTCCACACAAGACCTGCATTCAGGTAAAGCGGCAAAGAGAGCGTTTGGAGTGGTATTTTTGAACTGTGTGTAGATGTGATCAGAGATGTGATAATGTGTCTTCTGTGTGTCTTCTCTCATCTAAAGCCTGCTTGAGCTCCACATCCCAACCCTCAGCTACGGCAACATAATGCAACGCCAAAGATGTCAAGATTTGCCACTGGAAAACAGATGCGCATAGATAATTGCTAGTGAAAATAATTATCTTAAAATTTGTTTTTGAGCTTTCGGAAAGAAATCAAACACTATAAGTTTTTTGCATCAAGTTTAGTTCTGTCTATCTTGCTGATATTTTACTTGAAAACAACAAAAATGAAATCATCCAATCTTCTTTGTTGCACTTATTTACAAGTAGACAAAGTGGGGAAAAAAACCTCTGCAATGAGGAATCTACTCAGTAAGCTCAAGCACAATTTAAAGGTACACTGGATAATTTCTTCATCTTGGGCCACGCTGACAAATTATTTATCATTGGGAATGAGAAGCCATCACTGGAAATTTGTTAAAATTCTAACATATAAACGACACCACTAGTAGATCTAGTGGTGATCACTCTCACGTGAACAGAGATGTTCACATTTCACGACTGAATGATGATTGAGCGCTCACAGCCTAGTTTACACACACAGCACCCGGACTCCTCTCATTCAGCTCTATCAAGTTAATGAAATAGCACTGCTGGGGGGAATTTGATTAAGGTTGCAGACTTTTAATCACAGAGGAATCTGAGATGTTTTTTTTTTTTTTTTTTTGGTAGCGGGGGACGGGTTGATACAGGAGTCTCATTGTTATACGAACAACAACAAAGAGAATAGTCGCTGACTGATAAGTCCCAAGGACAATGGGAGTCAGGTGTCAGGAGCTATAAACATTGTGGCCTGGGCGCTAGCTGTGCACGATCTGTTGTTTGGGATCCTGTCGTGGATTATTAGCAGCAGTGGGGGCAATGTTCACTGGAAGAGTCCATGATCAGGCAGCTGCATGCAGGAGGTCAGGGGAAGAAGATGAAGCATCTGGGCCGGAGGTCTCTAAGGACATGGGGTACATCTGTACATCACTGATAACACATGCTGCTCACACTGACAACACTGACTCAATCCGAACTAAACAACAGTTGCAGCCCATGGAAAAAGACATAAAACACTGGATAATGACACTGCTGCACTTCATTCTGAAAAACCCAACACATATACAGTGGGGCTCTAAAGTTTGGGCACCCCTTGCAGAATCTGTGAAAATATGAGTAATTTTCAAAAAATAAGAGAGATCATACTAAATGCATGTTATTTTTTATTTAGTACTGTCCTGAGTAAGATATTGTACATAAAAGATATTAACATTTAGTCCACAAGACAAAAAAAAATTGCTGAAATTATTAAAATAACCCCATTCAAAAGTTTGGGAACCCTTGGTTCTTAGTACTCTGTTCTGTTACCTGATGATCCTCGACTGTCTTTCTGTTTTGTGATGGTTGTGCATGAGTCCCTCGTTTGTTCTGAACAGTTAAACTGAGCAGCGTTCTTCAGAAAAATCTTTAAGGTCCTGCAGATTCTTCAGTTTTCCAGCATCTTTGCATATTTGAACCCATTCCAGCATTGACTGTATGATTCTGAGATACACCTCATCACACTGAGGACATTTGAGGGACTCGAACACAACTATTTAAAAAGATTCAAACATTCACTGATGTTCCAGAAGGAAACAAGATGCATTAAGAGCTGGGGGGGTGAAAACTTTTGGAATTTGAAGATCAAGGTGAATTGTACTTAATTTGTGTACCGGGAAACATACAAGTATCTTCTGTTGCTTACAAAGGGCAGAACTAAATGGAAAAAAAAAATTATATTTCAACAAAATAAGACAGATTTGGCCATCTTCATCGTGTTCAAAAGTTTTCACCCCCCAGCTCTTAATGCATCTTGTTTCTTTCTGGAGCATCAGTGAATTTTTGAATCTTTTTAAATAGTTCTGGTTGAGTCCCTAAGTTATTTTAATAATTTCAGCATTTTTTTTGTCTTGTGGACTAAATGTTAATATATTTTATGTACAGTATCTTACTCAGGACAGTACTAAATAAAAAATAACATGCATTTAGTATGATCTCTCTTATTTTTTGAAAATTACTCGCATTTTCACAGATTCTGCAAGGGGTGCCCAAACTTTTGAGCCCCACTGTATTTATCTCATTAAAGCCTTTGTGATTTGACAGTCACACTAATTCATATCACCGCTTAGGTTTTCATGTAATAAATGGTGGAGTCCTATGGTTAAAATATTCTTCAAAATATTATTTTGCATTTCGCTAAATAAGAAACTCATTGAGGCTTAGAAGATGACATAATCATTGGGTGAACTATCCCTTTAAGTCAAATGATGGATACATGTGTTAAGGTTAGGAGACCTTAGTGCAATAGCAGCCTTTAAGCCCAAAGTTAAGGCACACAACACAACTGACTGTGAAATGTCTAAAACACTATGGCTTTGCACATAAAAGTGTTGGCCCTTTTGCCTGCATCGGTTTCAGTCATTTTGAAATGTCAACTCTGTTTTGACTGCAACAATCACAGGTACTGATACAGGCATCTCTGCTGTTTCAGTGGGAAAAAAGAAAGCTCTCAAAATCTCCTTTTAATTTGAACTTTACTGACCTCAGAAATGGGTTGAGCTGGGAGTGTAGGCAATGAACTGTTTTAGAGGGTTTAGGAGAATGAAACTCAATTTCATACAGCTGTGAGAAGCTGAAAGAATCGTAAGTGGATTTATGAGAAACACCACCACAGTTAAAGAGAGCAGTGTGTGCATAGCAATATAGTCACAAAAATAAAGCAGGTGTGCTGGCACGTAATAGCTGTTCTGAACGTTTTTATCTTGTTCTATCAAATCTGACACACTTTTATATACTCACTGTTATTCAGTCTCATGTCAAGTTCATTTTACATCAATCGTCGTTGTTTCTTGTCATGCCTGTACAGGAACGGTTTTGTACTTCATGAAAGCCATTGATTCTTGTGATTTATCATTGTAGCAGATGCTTCCTGCTGTTAATGTTAAACTAAATTCAACTGCAGTGAGGAATAAATTGTATCTGATATTGATATAAAAGGCAAGTATTGTGGCATTTCAAGCATATCAAGTGGTACTTGAGGAATTCTCATTTTACTTCTCATTCTTAACAATAAATTGTGTAATGTTTTGGTCACAAATGGATAGCTCACAGAAAACATCTGTCACGATTTACTCACCCTCTCATTCCAAATCTGAATGACTTTCTTTCTTCTACAGAATACAAAAGAAGATATTTTGAAAAATGTCTCAGTGTTTTTGTCTATACAATGAGAGCCAAAACACACTGAATTGTAAGGAATTTGTTTGATTTGTTTGAAACAACATGAGTGTGAGTAAATGATGACAGAATATGCACAGCTCGACCAATGGCATTTAGTTGAGGGTAGGACTGTCTGTTTGTCCAACCAGTTATTTTTGCAAGTTCATTTCAAGTGACATGCAAGCATTCAGTGAAAATGTGCTTTTCTGTCAGTGCATGTGGAAAAACTGGCATTGGACACTGGTGAGATGTTCGTTCCACTTCACGCTGGGCACCATGACAATGAATTTATTTATATGATGTACACAGTCTGACGGAGTGAAAAGGTACAGTATGTAAGCAGCTAATTATTCATCTGTTGCTGAAACGTTACTAGAATCGAGGGTCTTGACGGATCTGACGGCAACTGTGAAACAGCATGTTCAGATTTAGAATCAAATGATATTCAACATGAATTTCTCACTGGTCGTCTCAAAAGCATGAGAATAAATTCAGAGTGTCAGATGTAAACTGGGCTTTCTGCTTGAGCCAGGGAGCGTTTGCTTTCAAACCACCCTTTATATAAAAATACTTTCTTGGTTAATGCTTAAATATTAATAAGGCACTACATGGAAAATATGCTAGAGAATGAATATACAGTAGTTTATAGTTCCATATAGTTTATAGCCAGAGTGATCAAAGGAGGGTTTTTTTATGCAGCCACTTTGAAATAGAGTCTGCAATCTCGAGCTGAAAAATTAACCAATGGCAGTACTGCAATCCCAAACACAGAAAACAAAACCACAGGCCAGAACCGAAAGGTCAGTGCAATTGCAGTTTTACAGACTATTCATTGAGTTACACACAGCAATGGACTTCTCTGTTTGGGTTGCTGCTGTCAACAGTTTTGATAGCATTTTGGAACAGAGATTTCGTTTTGTGGGGGAGTTGTTGTTATACCGAGTAAAAGAAGTGGTTTTGAGATCTAAGTGTAAAGGAATTACCCATCTACTCCCCTGAGTCATGTGCTATAGAGGCTAGAACAGCAGCATTCTCTCTTAATCGCATCTTATTTTTCTTTATGGATTTTTTTTTTTATCCTCTCTGATGCTTACATCATTGAGCAGCGCTGCTCTCGTGTGAGCTGAGGCCATATCAAGATTGGGTTTTTACAAGACGCTCCAAGCCATTTGAATCTGTTTTTTTTTTTTTCTTTTTTGACCATCCTCTCCTGCACTCTGTCAAATTGTGTGTGTGTGTGTGTATGTGTGTAGCTTATCTAATTCTGCTTCAGGTCTGGGTCTGGAACAATATTATGCCCCCCACCCCCAATACTTAACATTTTGCTAAGGCCACATTGCATAATAAAGCAGCAGTGAGATCAGACATCTAAAAACACAAAGTGTCAATGAGCAGGACGTACTAATTAAAAAGCCATCTGGGGACCAGTCAATCTACACCATGTCACAATTCATAAACAGTCATATTATTTTATGTATATATTATGGTTCGCCTCCAACACTTTTTTTCCCCCATGACGATAACTCTTATTTATACAAAGGAAATGTCTCCATTTGTCGAGCGGGAGTTTTCATTTCAGTTTATTCGTGTGTTATAATGAGTGAACCAGGATATGTTTTTAATGTTTTGCTGAGTGGTTGCGGTTGTTATCAGGAAAGCAAGCGGAAGGCAATGGTGACAAATATGTTCTCTCCAGGACACAGATCCATATCTATCACTTGTCAATGGCTCACTACATGTAGGAAATGACCAAACTAATTTGAAAACAAATGCAGTCCTACAACTGATGCACATTATTTTCAGACATGAGAGCATTAACCCTTTAATACCACTCACTGGACATTTTGTTTTCGAAGTGCTGTGGTACATACAACAAACCAAGTGAATCAAATGTTGCCAGATTCATGTTTATCTGTTTCAACTAAAACTGGACATGCTTTTAACGCCACTTACTGGAAATTTCTCTTTGTACGTGTTGCAAAATGTGCAAGAAATTATTTTGCCACTAGTATGTTTTTCTCATAAACGTATTATTTTTTTTATTTATTTTTTTATGACTGTTTACATTTTAATTTCACTTGTAAATGAGCAAATACACTACTACAAACCTGAAGTCTATTTATCTAAGTATTTCTATGCATAAAGTATTTAATATTCGTAGGCCTAAATATTAAAAATAAGCCTTGGTCATTTTGTGATGTCACAAGCAGCATATCTGTAAGACCTCTCAGGGGAGCATTACAGTTTAACCTCATTTGAATGTAATCTGGAATCTCTCAGTGCCATACATCACAGAATGCTGGTGAGCAAACCTCTTTTCATGGGTTTGAAGCTATAATGGTGTCAGACGACTTAATTAGATGGTGGAGCGATTTGATTGTGCTGCTGTGTCACTGCTGTAACAATTATTTAAAATTTAAAACAGTAAGAGCCAAGAGGCCTTACATTCTAGTGTTTTTACAGTTCCAAGGTAAAAAAAAAATTGCTGTTAGGCACAACGTGAAACATGATAAAAGACACACATGTTCAATAAATAATTGCATTAATAGCAAAAACAGATTAGAAATTCTTAAGAATACAAATCGTGCCTACATTTTTCTACTAAATGCATATTTCTAACTTCCAAGTAACTTTAAAGGGATAGTTAACACACAAAAAAGAAAAATACAGCACGATTTACTCACCTTCAAGTCATCCTAGGTGTATGGCTTTCTTCTTTTAGATAAATCCTATAGGAGTTATATGCAACAATGTCCTGGCTCTTCCAAGCTTTATAATGGCAGTGAATTGGTGTTATTTTTCAATAGTCCAAAAGAAGTCCAATAAAGTGTGTACATCCATCATAAAAATGCTCTTGAAGCGTTAAAGAGTCAAGTGTTGGACAATTGAAAAATAATAAAGAAGAAAGTCAAATTTACCTGTGATGCCTTTATAGTGAGTAAATCATGGGGTAAATTATATTTTTGGGTGAACTATTCCTTTAACTAAAAGAGGAATAGATTTGGGACATAAAAACTACATCTGTGGATTCTTTCGAATGCATTTCCAAAATACCTGTTTATTCATTTGTCTGTTTAGTTGTTTAATATTCTTATAGGATTATCCTTAGCTTGCGCGGGTGGGTTAGTGTGATTTAGTTGTTCCTCTTAGCTTGTTTCCACGCTGACTGATAATGACTTCTTGTCTTCATCCCTGAGTGTCTGCATTTCTCTCTCTCAATCCCTCTGCACTCCAACTCTGCTCATCTGGAACCATATTTTCCTCCATCTACAAAAACCCCACCTCCTTCCCCCAGTTAAGGGTCTCTGTAACAAACCCATTGGAATACATGACATGAAGGCATAAAAAATGACTAGCCACACCCAAGACACAGAGACATGCACACACATATGCAAACGGCCGTGCGAAGCAACCCATACATGTCTTGCAACAGATATCCCTATGCAGCAACAAAAAAAGGAATACACTCCATTATGAGCCTCAAACAGCATGAAGCACATTCACAAGAGTGAGGAAAGATTAAATGCTGGAGGACTGAGCACTAAAAATATACTAATGCCTTCGTAACTAACCTACTCTGCTCCGTTGCAAGTCAGCAGGGAATGCATTACAAGCGCCGTCATTCTATAAAGGATAGCAATCAAAAGAACTCTGAATGCGAGGTTGCCATAGCAGAGAGAGGGAGTGTACTTATGTCTTGTGATGTGGCAGAGAGGATCAGAGCGAATACTTCAGCTTTGGCATATTTAATATGGTCATAGTTGCTCTGCCCTGTCTCTATTGAGACACACTACAAAGATCCAGCAATGCATGGAATGTAACAGATTCCGAGCCACAGATAAAGAGACAGCTGATTGAACGGGAGAGCAGAGAGTGGCTGTTGTTGGCCCAGATAGCAGCAAAACAACAGACTAGAGATAATTGGATAAAAGCAAGTTTTGGTAGGGTTGCCATATCTAATCTGTCCAGGGCTGCTAGTGTGTGACGTTGGAGTGGGATGTTCCCCAAAGCCCTTTCTTTGAGATAGAGACACTCTAATTCACTGCGTTGTGAACTCTCCACAGCTTGCTCAACAAGAATCAAGTTGCGGGGGGTGCGGGGCGGTGGGTTGTTTGGGATCAAGTTGCAATTAATTCAATTTACAATAAAGTTGCTTGTTTGTAGGACTGCACAATCAAAAAGAAAAAAAGAAATAAAGAAAAAGATTGCACATCATCATGACTATAAAATATAATAAAATAATAATAATAACACTACTACTACTACTACTACTAATTATTATTATTATTAAATAAATACTGAAAATTAAATGTGAGAAATACTGCAAAGATGAAGGGCTGCTACCACGTAAAAGAACACAGTGCCATGCTTCACTCTGAAACACAGTACATATTTTATATTTATTCAATTAAATCACAGCCTATGTGACTCAATCACATTATGCAATATCATGATTTCATTGGCCAAATTAGAATGATAACTTCAAATTACTGAATTAATTATGAGAAACAGTACTTCATCTTACTTTAATGCATTTTTCACAGTCAAGTCAAAAGTTACATTTTGTCACTGGAATTGTAAAGCTACAGTAGCACTTAACACACACAAAAAAAAAAAAACACTAAAATGAAAACTGAACTAAATGCACCTAGCATGTATGTTCGTCCACCAACTGCACAATTTTTAAATGTCACAAAAAGCATTTAATTTACAAAACGCTCCTTCTGTGGATGACATGCATTTGGTTTACAAAAGAGGTTATCTAGAACACAGAATATGTAGACAAAATACCTGATTCACAGAATGTGCATTTCATGGACAAAAGGAATTTAATGTTGAATCATGAAATGAAATGCACAAAAAAAAAAAACATTTTGTAATTCACAAAACAACTTTAGTTTTCCAAATTGTCAATGACCAAAAAAACATTTGGCCAATTATGCAAATGTTCTGTCTTTCTGTGTACAGAATGCATGAAAAACCCTGCATTTTGTCATTCAAATCTGAATTTCATATCACATAATTCATTCAGCCTGCAAAATTAGTCCGATCACATTAGGCCAATCAAATATACTATATTTAGATTATTTTAGTGCAATTATTTTTGAGATACTTATATGCTGACTGCCTGCTTCATGCACACAGTGAGGCATGCTGGGACGCAGCTGAAATGAGATGATAAAGCACCACGACTGAGCCACACGCTGAGGGTGTCTCCTGCCTTCTGGAGCTGCACCGTACCACCAAGTGCTGTTGAGCCTATAGAAATCTGTCATCCCTCTGCTGAGTTGACATAGGGTCACATTTCAGCATGAACAACATCTCTCATTTATAAAGTAATGAGAATTGAATGAGTAAATGAATGGATGTACCTTGATCTAGCAAGTAATTCAGTCTTGACCTCCATCAGATTTGTTAGACCTGACAGAAAAGGCAACCACTAGTGAGGATGAACAATGGAGCAAAGGTCAAACAAGGTGATTTTTAATGGAAAGCCAGCCAGCATGGAGATAATATGCCAATCTGGTGCTAGTTGTGACAAAATGAATTCCCATCACAAAAGAAATCAATACTCATTGTAGCCTTCCTCTTACATAGCCATTTGTCTTTTGAACAGAACCCTGTCTCTTCTTCTGGCTGCCTGCAAATTATTCACACTTATTCAGTGGATCTTAAATTCCCAAGGTGCCTGCACAGGCTTCTAGCTCTTACGAGTCCAGTTTAATCAGTAAATTGTGTCTTTTTCACTCTGTACTACCAGACAGTAGAAGAGGGGCTAGTATTGTACCCAGGAGAATCTATCAAATGGAGGAGGATTGCGTTCCCCCTCACGTATGAGGAAGTATATAATACACATTATTTAGATACAGGACAGTGGATGTGAAATGAAAGGAGTGAATTGATAGGTTGCAGGCTTCATGCTGGATCTTGGGAAAGCCATTTCTCTTCCATATCAGACCTTCAGCTGACACTAGCTGAACAACAGCTGCAGATATTGCACTCTGCAATTTTATTTCACTACATGCCTGATCGAAGGGTTGGCAGCAAACAAGAAGCCCACAAAAATGTCTGCCTGGAAATAACCTCAAAAGAGTGATGCGAGATACTTGTGTAGAGATATTGAATTAGTAATCCAATTAGTTAAAGATGTAGCTCAGAAAAATTGAAAATTGTCATAATTTACTCATCCTCATGTTGCTCCAAACCCAAATTATTATTTTTTTCCTCGTGTGAAATGCAAAAATAGAAATTGTGAATGATGTACTTGTTGTTCTTTTTCGTGTGCATTAACAATGAATAGGGGTTTGTACCGGTACAAGAGATGGATAAAACACCATAAAAGTAGCATTAAAGCTCTGCAGACGATTTGAGTGCTATATGAAGGCTGAAATTAACACCATTATTTTGTGATAATCTTTCACTCCAGTGGTTATTCACTGCTTTGATCAGAACATTGAGTCAGTGAGATCATCATTGTATCAGTGAATTAACCATTCATACCAGTTTTGTGAATTGGATTAATCAACTCACTGAATAGATCTGACAAATGAATGATCATTGGCTACGTCTTTCTTAAAGGAGAAGTAAAAGGAGAGCAGGTAGATGTTCAGATTTCAGTCAATAATGACTATGCATAAAGTGATTGTTTGGCTTCAGAAGACTTTAAGCATCATAAATGTGGGTTCCTTAAAATTGTGATGAAATGGAAAGAGTGACACATTTTTCCTTCCATATATGAACATGCATCTGATGTTACAGCCAGTTAACAACAGGTTGGTTGACATTTTGATTCTAAATTGTGAATGCAAAAAAAAAAAAGAAGAAAAAAAAAAAAACACCCCTGCACAAGTGATTCGTTTATTACTGATGCATTTAGGAAATATATAGGCTGTATTTGATTTCATGCCGACTTTAATGTACTTTCATTATATTGAAAAGAATGGGCAGCATATTTTTCATATGGGTTTGGAACAGCATGAGGGTAAATAATGACAGACATGTCATTTATAAGTAAACTAGCCTGCAAAATGCATTGGTATAAAGGTTTTGCACTGTTCTCCACTTAGAATTCGCTACTGAGAGAATCAGATGCTTGTTATTGAGTAGCCCTCTTAATCAGTCATCAGCCACGTGTCTTTCCCTTTTAAATCAGAGCACAAATGCCACCAATTTCAGCAGAGAAAAATAACTGTGGTTGCAAATGTCACAAGACCCAAAATCAACAGTAATAAGCGCTTTGATCAATAATAGATCACGCTGTCAGGGACAAACACGTTCTGCATTAATTAGCTGAGCGTGTGGCGGAGGCTGACTCAGGTTCATGTGCTGCACCCCTGGACGTGGAAACAAATTCAATAGGCCCGATCTGATGGAAATAAGGGCTTTGATTAGCCTATGACATCTGAGAGGAGAAAGACATTAAGTTAGAGGGCACTGCTCTGGTGGATATCTATCTGGCATCAGCAACGTGAGAGAAATGTCTCCGAACTGCCGATGTGCACAGGGTGTGATCGTATCATGAAAAAGCAGGAGAGAGACTGACAGAGAACCCATTTGATGGCAAACAGATTATTTGACAGGTTGAGGACTGATAAGTCAATTATGGGATGTTTGATCCTGGATTCAACACCTTAACCCTTTAGCATAGCTAATTACTCATCCTCCCTATAATTCATAAGTACAATCCACAGGAATTGTATAATTACATGCATATTAATTATAACTCCTCTGTTTGTTTTGTCAATGAACATAAATGTTAATGATAATTTAGATTGGGGTCAGGTTTTGTCTTTGCTTTTGGGACCAAATGTCCCCACAAGGGCAGGAAAACCTGAAATCACTAACATTATGGGGGCAGCCAATAGTCCACATGATTATATATATATATATATATATATATATATATATATATATTAATAAAAATCTAAAAACAGAGACAGGTTTATATTAACCCTCCAGCAAGATTAATAAATATACGCATATGTGTGTATCTAACACCTTTGTTGCTCCAGGAAGACTGTCACTGTTACAAAAGCATCTGCTGAATGACAGCTTGCCATTTCAATTCTTACTCAATATAAATCTGTATATATAATCACATATATAGATAAAGATGGAAAATGGTAAAATGGGGGCATATATGTAAACGATTAGCATTAAGAAATGTCTGGTTCAGTGCAAGTTGAGCTCAGCTCAGCTGGACAGCATTTGTGGCAGCATTTATGAACAGAAAATATATTAATCTGAAAATAATAACACAAAAACTCATGATTAAAAAATGCAAAATTGAGGTTACAGTCAGACAATTAAAATAGAAATGAACGGATTTAAAAGCGAAGCTTATAATTTAATTAAACACTAACATTAATTATTCTATTAAATCTTGTGTATTATTTGAGCTATAACATGGTTGTATTAGGAGTCATGTCGTCATGGCAACAAATAAAGTTTGTAAAATGGAAGATAACTTCACAAAGAAACAGTTATTAAGTATAAGTGTGTCTACAGAGAGTAACATTTTCAGATTGGGCTCATTCACTTCCATTGTAAGTGCCTCACTATAATACAGATTTTTGCTTTATTCAAAGAAAAGGAGGGACACATAAATGTATTGTGTATATTATCTTTAATGCATTACTTTAATATTCAATTTTCTCTTTCACACACACATATACACACACATTTACACAATTAATTAAGTGCACCACATACTGTATGCATTTCAAGATTATGGTGAAATGTTTTTTTTTTTTTTTACTTTTTTTCCAAAATTTCAGTTGGTCGATTGCAATTCAGGAGCACACAGTCTCATAATACCACAACCTGTTCAACAGTCCCCTTTATTACCCCAGCTCTATTTTTATGTGCGTGGGTTTTAAGTCAGTTCATAGCCTCAATGCCTCTGTTTATTACTACTGCTCTTCAAAGATGAATTGCATTAGCGACGAGCGCACTCAGCCCCGATACAATAACCAAGCACTACCTGGACAGGCGCCAGAATGGTTCTAACATTAGCTCCACATCGCATATGTCAGAGTCAGTGCGTGATTGGCTCTCTGAGGCTGTGATTGGAACAATCCAGAATGGCAAATCAAATCAGTTTTTACAGGGTACGGCTGTAAGTGCTAGAGAAACACTGACCACACATTAATTATTCAACACACAGAGATACCAGGCTTATAAATGTACACTGCAGATACACCTCTACAGTGGTGAAGAGATGCTATCTGAACCTCACAAATAGGGCCCTTAAGTGCCCCTGAACCTGAGATAAATTTGGCCAATCGAAGAGCTTGTACACCTCACAGCAAGATACTGAAAGATTGCACACCTCCATTAAACTGCAGCAACTTGTGCTCAGGTTATTTTGAGGCAAACAATCGAGGCTGTATAGTGAGCAATATGAGGGCGAGCATCGCCCCACTTTGTGGTGACAGCTGTAGTCAGTGTGCCATTTAAAGCAAGACCACAGGAGCAGAGTGTTCAGGCAAACGCGCCAATATTTACAAAAGTATTGTGCAAGCACAATGGATGACACAATACCTCTGGACCACAATGAAGAGGTGAAAATCCCTTCAAAGCTTCATAGTCAATAATTGTTTGTTTAATAATATATATAAAACAATGTTTTGTTTCCTCTTGTTTTCAAAAATGACCCTTTTGTCTCAGCAGGGTCCATTGTTGACTTGCATAGAGCAGGGAATCATGCCTCTGGCAGCGATGTAGAATCCCAATGCATGTTCCCTCTGTCATGCATTTCAAAAGGAAGCTTAATTAGTCTTCCAGCTTTTAAGACGCTCTGGCTAATGAATTTCATTAAACAAGAAAGTGACCTGATATGTGGGCACTCTGGCAGATGAGAGGAGGGGAGTGGGTGGAGAGGGCGGCTAGCTGCGTGGGTAGTCCAACAAAGATACAGCCTCCAGCAAAGACTTTACAAAACACACAAAGATGCCCTGCAAAGCCACTCATTATGTAGACAATGACAGCCAACATACTGCTGGGAACATACATTCTCCTGCCTCCCAATAGGATTGTTTTAATGAAGCGGGGTTTGGAATTGAAGGAGAACTGGGAAGAAAGACTTTGGGGTCGCAGAAATGCTCCTGTCTTCTGCGAGTCTGAGCTCTCTGCTGTTACTGCGATAACTTGAGCCAACTCCTGGCACCTGCCCAGGCCTTGAGCTGAACCCGACCCTTCCCCTGGGTCCTAGCCGGCTCCCTCCCCTTCTGTAATTTTAGTCCACTACTCTACAAGCGTAGCGGAGCTTTTGAGCATAGCCACTACAAAGATAAACACTGCAGCATGGAAACAAGTATCCCAACACAAAGTATTGAAAGTATCCCAACACATCTCAAGGTGGTCTGCACTTTCAAACCCAGCACTGCGGTTAAGCACTCCATTTATGAGCAGGACAATAAGAATCAAGAGTGCATTTTAAATCAGTTTAGAAAATTATTAAAAGGATAGTTCACCCAATTATGTAAACTCTTTAATCATTTGCTCACCCTCATGTTGACTACCTTCTCCTGCAAAACTACAAATAAAGATATTTTTGAATAACTGATTTTGTCTATACAATGAAAGTCAGTGGGTTCAAAAAGGACAGTAGAGGGAATTTAATCCATAACTTGACTGATACGGTATATTCCAAATCTTCAGAAGCAGCAAGCTCAATGTGTAATGAACAGAAATGGAATCCCCTCAAAATCAAATGCCAATGCCATATTTGTGTTAATTCATGTGTTGATATATATATATATATATATATATATATATATATATATATATATATATATATATATATATATATATATATATATATATATATATATATATATATATATATTTTTTAATCAGAGTTTGAATGAAGATCTGTTCACCATACACACACACACACAAAAAAAACCCTTCCTTCATTTAGCCCCTACCCCAAATACTGTATTTATTCTTAACAGGCTCATAGTTTGAACTTTCACTTAATTCATCTATGGTACTACTATGCAATATTTAAGGGGTAGCTGAGGTGTAAAGTTGTCCCTTTAAGGGCCCCAGTGACAACTTGTTGTAGCTCTAAAGGTAAAATTTTTGCACAAGTACATTTTTCCTGACAGTATACAAAGTCTATACAAGTATACAAAGTTTTCCTGGCAGTATGCCAAGTATACGTCAGAGGATTTGGAGTAGAGTAGATTCATTTCATGCAACCTTTATGTCCTTTATGGAGCTTTTGAACCCTTTTGACTTTTATTAAAAGGACAAAAACAGCTGAGAAATGTTTTGAAATAACTTCTTTCATGTTCCAGAGAGCAAAGTAAATAATGTGAGGGTGACTAAATGATGAACTATCCTATTAAAGCAAACTCAAGGTGGTCTGATCTTGCAAACCCAGCGCTGCGGTAATGCAGTCAATTCATGAGCTGGATACTGAAAGTTGCAGGACCTAAAAATGCATTTAAATCAGTTCTGAATATGTATTAAGGTGAAAGAGGCTGCAGGTATAGAAACAGGGTCAAATTCACTATTCATCCGGAATAGAAGAGGAAATGGGAAATTATGAGGGAGATAATGTTTTCACACAGGTGGAATCATTTTAGTAAAGAGGATAAGTGCTTGAAATGACATTTATGCTCTAAACTGCAGCACCACACATAGATATCGAAACACACAAACACACACACACACACACACACACACATGCACAGAACCTGCTCCATAAAGCTGTCTCTTTGAGCTCTGCTGCTTTAATTTACACAGCTAGCACCAACTCTATCTCTCTTCACGCTGACCATGCACATTCCAGGGATCCTTCCACTGCCATTACCGCTGCTGTTGTTTCAAGCAGAGATTAAATAAGAGGCAGAGGAAGATAAATTCTGAGGCTCTGCTGGGCTGCCCGACCAAAAAAAAATCAATGCTTTTTCTATGGGAGAATTCTAATGAAGGTATGGAGGTACGAGCCTTACAAATCACCAGCAGGTTTAGAGAATTTGAAGCTCTACACGATCTTCAGAATCCTTTGTGTAAAGCTTAAGAAAGAACTAAATGAGGGTGTTACGCAAAATAAAGAAGCCTCTCGCGCTAATGCATCAAACGGGCACTTTTAAGGGACCTGTTTTTCAGTCAGACGTGCAATTTGCTTTAGGGGAATAATGTATGTCAACATGAGATACTGAATTAATGGTCAGATCTGAAATATGCAAGGGTTTGTTGTTGTCAGCAGTCTCTTCTAGCACAGTGATTATCTCATTCACAAATACAGCTCTTCAATCTTATTTATTGTCTCTCAGATACATCTGTCTTCAGATTCAAAGCCTCACTCGGGGATCGGAATAGAGAGTCTGTATGATATTGATTACAGGATCGGTGTTGATAGCGTCGTCTACAATAAACATGCATGAGAAGAAGTTTAGAGTGAGATTGTTGATGTCATTAGAAAGGAGAGGGTACAGGGGTCATTCAGAGGGGACTGTCCTACATGTAGAATGCCATCAGGAGGGAGAGCGGGATTATGGGATAGAATGCACACCATAGACTGCACCATGTCCTTTGGTCAGCCTCAGAGGCTAAATGAGATTCTGCAGTACTTCAGCGTCCCAAATCAGAGAGACCTTTCAACTGTGCCTGATGCAATGTGTGCCTCTGCGGTGTGAAATATGCACATATTAAAACTTTATCTTTCAGACTGTCTCTCAGCCTTTGTGACATGATAAAAAAAACAGGCCTGTACACAATAACAGCTATTCTTTTCAATCAGATTTAGAATGCTATGGAGTTTATGGCTGAAACCTTGTCACAACACTCTCTTATTTGGCACTGTGTGTCTATTTGTTTGTTAAATTTTCATCCCACCATGCACACCGCAAGACAAGCGGTTTCGCACCAGAGCGCGGGGGCACAATGCCGTGAAATTGCTGTGATCGTGGGCACGTGCAGTATATGAAGTGAGACACCACAGACTTTAAACGGCTGACAGCCAACAATGACGTTTATATCCTAAGGTCCCAATTCAACCGGTTTTCTGAACCGAACTTCAAAAAGGATCGTTTTGTTATCTGCTTTGGTGTTTATTAAAGCTTTGAAACAGGGATTTAAATGTCAATAATCACCATGGCTACCACATGAAAGGCTGAAGGTTTTCTCTACTCAGAAGTCCAGATCATACAGTAGTTTCTGCGGAATGAGAAGACTTGATCAGCGGAAGAGATCCTAAATGATCTAACCATGAAAAGATTGCAAACATTATTAATTTTTATAACTTAATAAGGTGCACTATCATTCAGAGGTTTGGGGTCGGTAAGATCATTTGATTCCTTTTATTAATACTTTTTTAATACTAAGTAAATATAACATTTCTCAAAAGTACAGAAAAAAGTTTATATATATATATATATATATATATATATATATATATATATATATATATATATATATATATATATATATGTGTGTGTGTGTGTGTGTGTGTGTGTGTGTGTGTGTCTTTAAGTAGGGTTTCCATTTACCTAAAAAGACCTGGCAAACTATTGACCAAACCAGTCTGAGATTGATACCAGTTACCTGTAATGATGTGAAAAACACCACAAACAAAAATCTGACTCATTGTTGTACCGAAATCCTATTGATATGTCACTTGCATAATAATTTGGAACACTGTGTAATGTGACGGGGAAGCTTCAGTAGAAAATAACATTGCCCAAATTGGACAGGCCAAGGCTGAATTTCTGGGAGTTTTTTTTTTTTCTCTGATGTCTCATCATGATGTCATGATCTTTAAGCACACAGTAGAACGCCATCAATGAGTTCACATTCTTATCATTAGAAACTGCTCATGTGCAGAGCTCAGTCTTCCAGCAAAGCATGGCGAGATATTTTAAATGTGTTTAAAACACACAAACACACTGACCAGCACAAATGCACACAAGAGAAATGAGAAAACAATGCACAGACATAAGTACACAATAAGAGTCATGCACACACGTTGCAGTTCAATATTCAATGGCTAAATGAATGTATCAATCAGGGGGAAAAAAAAGGTTTCTATACTGTAGCCAGTAAAATATGAACTGTTGTAGTAAATGTTTACGGTGATTGGGTAGTTCTGATGGATCTATTTCCTTCAGTTATTTTGTAGATTTAAACATAAATCAGTCTGATATGAAGCTCAAGTGGCAGTGTCTGACCCTGACTCCACCTGCCGGATCTAAATGATGCAGAGTAAGAGGCGGCTGGCAGGAGACAGCACAGCCACTGCCACCTGACTCCTTTTTGCCAAGAGACGAAGGTGAAGACACTTGAATAATTAACAACCACAAATAGAGACTTTAAACCGTTTTTAACTCTTTGGAGGAGAGGAAGAAAATGTTCCATTGTTAGACAGGAAATGCACTCTTAGAAACACCTGCATACTTTCCAGGCAGAAGCATCAGCATTATTATAGTTTTATTTATTTATTTTAAACTTTGTATTCAAGTTTCAGTATAATTTTAGAATAATTTGTACAAAAAGAATAATAAAAGGATACTAACATAGCACCCTTTGGCCTACAATAATGCAGATTGTATTTGATCAGAAACTGCACAATATTTGAAAAAAAAAAAAAAAATGCAGTGTACTGCAAGTTTAAGATAAAAGTTTTATTCACTTAAATTTATAACAACAGCACACCACGCTGCTTGCTGACAATGAAATGTGCTATAAATGTGTCCCTGCTATATTTACTGTAAATTGTAACTAGAGAACCATCACTCTGGCATCTCTGGGACATTTATGATTCAGCAGCATGGACAGGACCCACTCAGATTTTCTGTCTGTCTCAGATGGTCTGTACTGGATAACATCTAGTTTCTGGATTTTACCACGGATTATTAAATTCATGGCACTGAATCATTCAGTTTTTAGACCATTTGGATCATCTGTGGCATTATCTGCTGCAGACACTTTGGTACGTGCTTTTTTTTATTATTGTGGTGTCTACAATTTCGGATATACCTGCCTGAAACATCACAGCCCTTGTACTCTCTTTCTCTTTAATTAGGTAGTTTTTGACAGAAGGAGCCTATGTGTGATTTATTAAAAGGGTGATCTCATTCCCTGTTTACTTATACGCTGCCTTTAATGGCGACCCAAGCCATTTTCCAGTAAAAACATTTACATTGTTACAAAAGGTTAATTTTTCAAATTATTACTGTTGTTTTCAACTTCAACATCTTGAATCCTGTTCAGTTTTCACACAAAAATATTAAGCAGCAGCATTAAGTTTTCCACAATGATAATTAGAAATGTTTCTTAAGCATCAAATCAACATATTAGAATGATTTCTGAAGGAGCAAGAGACACTGAAGACTGGAGTAATGATACTGAAAATTCAGCATTTAAAAAATATATGTATTCAAATAGGAAATTATTATTTTTCTTTTTTTTATTAAATATATGCAGACTAAATGCAAGCACAAGATATTTCTTATAAAAAAAAAAAAAAAAAATCGTACCAATTTCTGATTTGTAAATGGTAGTCTATGTTTATTTACTCGTTGGATATACATAGAAATGTACAATATCAGTGTATCGATTTATTTTAAACATAAAAATTCCATACAGTTATAAAATAGTTATGTCCTAGCTTTTGCAAGGGGACAGATACAGATGAAAAAAAAAACTGTATTAAGCTGGAATTTTCACTTTTCTGTGCAAGAAATTTTGCATAATAATGGCAAATGTATTTATAATAATTATAATAAAAGCTCAATTCAAGCTCAAAGCTAAAAATCTGAAGCACATTTGGAACAGCGTTTAATGTTACAGTATAACATTACCATCTTAACATGTCACATTAAGTGCAGGCACAGTGGTTAGAAATCGGTTGGAATTAAACATTAAATGCCATATTAGGAATGGGAGACAATACGAAAATTGTGTTAAATGTTTAGTATTTAATTTTTTCGTTTGCATTTGTAGACATCTCATTTATAAAAAAATATATATATATTCAAATTAACTTATAATTTCCACAAACTATGAGATGCTGTCAATACCTGAATAGGACACATTTTAGTGTTGCTCCAAATGTACAAAAAAATTTATGTCCGCTAGAAAACACTCTAAGTATGAATACTTATGAATAGTAATTAGATCAGGTTGGATTTAGAAGGAAGATAAAAAATGTGTTAAGGTAGAGTGAGAGAATGAAAGAGCAGTATGAGAGGAGAGCAGAAGTTAATTGACTTGAGTCAAAGACAAAAGGTCTAGTATGCAGCACTCTAATAATATCATTGCTTGCTGAAGTATCTGAATACTAGACAGAGGAAGGGAGAGATAGAGAGAGGTAGGAGATAAAGTTAACTCATACACACTTAACTCAGAACTCATCAGAAATACTGTGGTCACCTGGAAGACTCCACACAGCCCCTCTCTGCACCTCTTTCCCTGCTTCTCCATCTGTGCTCAATCGCAAACTCTGCCTAACGGCGGTCGTCTCTCTGCAATCGGCTCCGGTAAAGCAGGAGGTGGGCAGCAGTGAGGGTCTGACGCTGGGTTATTCAGTTTTTACAAGCTTGCTTGGTCTGCTGTGGATTTTGTTTTGGCTTGTTTTTGAAATAGAGAAAAAGAAGCACTTCACTTCTATCAAGTAAGACGAGGCAGCTGGGATGCTCTGCATTCTAATATCACTCAAAGGAATGGGGAACATTAAAAGGCTCTCAGCAGTCATATTGTGGTACAACGATGGGGACTCGTTCAATTACTGGCACAAACACAGGGATCTCTTTCCAGCCCTGCACCTGTGCTTTCCCATACCTACTGCATCCATTGTACTGCATATGTTACTCTGCATTACTATTATTTATCATAAACTTACAAACACATAAAGTGTTAAAGGGACAATTTACATAAATTTGAAAATTGTCATCATTTACTCAACCTCATACCATTCCAAACATATTTAATTTAATTTAATTTAATTTAATTTAATTTAATTTAATTTAATTTAATTTAATTTAATTTAATTTAATTTAATTTAATTTAATTTAATTTAATTTTAACAGAAAATAAGTATTTTTGCTTATATTCAACGTCATCATGACATTATTAAAAAAAAAAAAAAAAAAAAAAAAACATTTTCATATCCTTAACGACAAACAGCATTGATCATATGCCCAAATATAATTAAATAAAACCAGAGATGCTGCGATGATAATAAATGAATCAATTAATACTGACTTACATTTTAGTCAACTGCTGACATAAAGCTATCATGTAGCAGAAGACTAGATTATATAGCAATAAGACTTTGAAAGAAGAACTCAAAATGAAATTTAAAATAACGGTTTTCTAGTGAAATATATTTTAAACTGGAATTTATTCCTATGATATCAAAGCTGAATTTTTAGCAGCCATTACTCAGTCATCAGTGTCACATAATCCTTCAGAAACCTTCCTAATATGACCACAGAACTGATTAACATTTTTGTGGAAACCGTGATGCATTTTTCTTTGCTAAATAAATAATTTTTTAGTATTATGTCTGTAATATCACATTTGATTAATTTATTAAAAAGTATTTAGCATAAAAAAGTATTTAGAAAGTACCATTTCGTATATGGCAGTATATGTACAATGCATGTAAAAGTATAAAAGTGTCTGCCAAATGCATAAACGTTAAAAAGTTAAACCTTCAAAATCTTCCTATGCTTTTTAAAGCTAGTGGTCACTATGAAATGTCTATATATTATGAAAAACTACATACATTTTGCGTTCTACTGAAAAAAATAACAGCATACTGTCCAGGCTTGCATCAACATTCAGGTGAGTATAGTAAATACTGAACACTTCTGGGTGAACTATTGTGTGCTTTCAGGGTGTGAGTGGATATGTCACAGTCTATGGTACAGCAGTATCCGTCCATTAAGAGGCAGAGACGCTGTTAGGAAGCTTCTCTATATGCTGCCCTTCAGCTGAGCAAGGCCACAGCTCAGGGCTGGAAGGGTATTTTTACTCCACTGCTTACGAGTGCAAAACCCTCCCGACATGTACAAAAAAAGCCTTGCAAAGTTCAAGCGATTATATAAAGACTGGCACATCAGAGCAGTAGATCGGTCTCACCGTTATTCTGCACTGAAACATCAGGTAAATTATAGATCCTTGTGACCAATGACTTAAATATTTATGAGGGTAAGAGAACAACAATGGGTTGATGGCATAGGATGGCCAAGAACGTTTCATCTCTGAACTTCAGGTGAAACGTATCCAGGAAGGAGAAAGGGTAAAGCTGCCATGCTACAGTGTAATTGTGCTATTATTGCTCAGCAGCAAGCCTACAGTCAAACCCCACTGTGCCTTTGTGCCTTCTAAGTACACAGTTTATTCAATAGGGTATTTTCTGTGAATCAGTGTGAAAATAGGTTCACCATCAGTAGAAAACATGGGATTAGCACTTTTATAAGGGCCCCTGGAATCTGCGCCGTGCCTCTTTTGTGCAGAGAGGAAGAGAACAACACAACCAGGGCAAGATATTTGATTTGTCACAGAGAATACCTCCCAAACACACACAGACACACACTCACAAAGAAACAAACACAGCGTCTGCGAGCTTCAGAGAGAACGATTCCATTGTTATAAAGTTAACAGCACTGTGAAATGAAATTGATGCAGCACTAGCAGGCAAAACGCCACGTTCAGGGTATTTAAATGAACCTGGCGTTTATGAGTAACAGAAGGCCATGAATGGAGTGAATTTTAATCAGCCGAATGAGTGTGCCACACATTTGTCTCGGGCGTGTGTAAAGTTAACTACATCTGTCTGCGTTCAGCAGTGATGACAAGCCCTGGGTTCTACCTGTCTGTAAATAATGCATGCTGCATGGTGTGATATCTAAACGCTCATTTCTCCCTCGCACCTGGATGGGGCCACGCAGTAAAATGTGGTAAAAGGTTGCAGAGGCTAATCGTCTGCGCCACTACATTAATTATCGCGCAGCAGAGCTTGTGCATGGGGGCCTGGTCACTTCTAGAGCCGGATTTCTGCTGTAATTCTCAATTAGGAAGGAACTCAGAGCACGTCTGCACACACATACGCATTGTGTACCCACAATGCAAATTGTCAGAGCAGTTTTCCCAGCAGGGAAAGACAAAGGGTAAGAGGAACATAATAACATTTTGCCCTTTTTCAATCCCTTTCCTCCCACTGTTTTAATCTCTTTCTCTCTCGCTCGCTCTCTGCGATTAACTAGTTTGCTGCTGCCTCAGCCTTTGCACACAGGCGATGGTGATTAGGACTTCACAGAATTTTGTGCTTTTTGTGCTGGACAATTATGCAAATGACGTTAGCAACATCCAATCTACACAATCGCCCACAACCCCTGTGCAATCAGCACAAGAGCTGATTATAACACCTGTTCACACTGCCATGCATCTGCCAATAGAGGCATTATGGCCATACATACTGTATAGATGTTCATTGTAAGGATCCTTTCCCAGAGCACAGCAGTGTCTGAATGGGGCATCACTGAGTAGAAAGGGATGCTCACATCACAGCTCAGCGGGGATATGGGCTGACTTAGCAGCGACTGTGAGGAAATCAATACCAGCGTTGAAATAACCCCATTTATATGCATATTCATGAAAGGGGCAATATTCCACTCAGTGTCTGACTTTGTAAGAGTCCACTGACACGGGACAGCTTCAACTAGCTACTCGTTCAGTTTAGCAGCATAGTATGATGTTTTTTTCTGCCTTATTCCACCTGGAAAATAAACTAAACTAAACAAAACAAAGCAAAGCAACAAACCTAACCATAAGAAAATAAAAGGCATAAAAGAGGGTATTGTTGGAGTCTTCTAATTTAAGGAACTATAGACAGGATACAGTATATGATATAAAGATTCCTTTTCTGCTCTTCTATAATTTAACAAATTCCAAAAAGTGATGTAAAATGAAACAAAATATAATGTTATTAATAATAATATTAATAATAATAATAAAAAAAGTTTTAACAAAATTGTCATTTAATTTATAATTTGTTTAACGGTAAGTTTCCAGGCATTGTTAAATGTTCTGTTTTATGCAATGGTCTAATCTCTTCTCCACAACTATCGCAAGTACAATGTACTCTGTGTCAAAGTCGCTGTTATGAGTCATTAAATACGCAAGCTATGCACAACTTGTCTTGTTTTCATTTTCCTCTGAGCATTATCAACAGGTCGACGCTTTCACTTAAACCAAGCCTTCTGATGTGGTGAGAAGCCAACACTATCTCACGACCAATTTGTACGTATTTTACGAGGTGACTTATTCGTACGAATTTGTACGACCTCACTCGTACGATTTTATATGACCCCAGTGACGGTTAGGTTTAGGGGCGGGGTTAGGTTTAGGTCATTCGTACAAATTCATACAAATTGTGCAACTCGTAAAATACGTACGATTTGGCAACAATCGTATGAATTTGTATGAGTGTGGTCGTACGAATTCGTACGAATAAGCCCCCTTGTGAAAAATGTATGAATTGCCGTGAGATCGGGTTGGAGAAACCCAAGAGAGCAAGTCCCTCTAATTACAAAGATAGATTTCACCGAGTGGCAATGTATTTCATAGCAGAAAAGTCCATCATATTATAAGAGTGACTATGGGAGCACTCTCACTTTCACAGTTACATTGTTATTATCCTTCCCCCTCTCCTTTCCTCTGCATCTGAGCCACGCTGAACAAATGTTTTACAGCACAAAGCTTTTCTTCTGGACTAAAATATCACTGCACCAGGAAAAGGAGCCAGATGGCACTGCACCAGCGCTGGGATAAGCACAGCTTTCTTAGGCTGCCTTTCATTCCCTTACATCTGAGAGTGTGTGTGCAAGAGTATATGAGACTTACAGCTGCTTTATACAGCGGCGGGAGTAATGAACAAACTTTACTGTTACAGTGGTGGCAGTGATGTACACAATGCTCAGCTGTAATTTTACATTCACTGACACCAGATTCTCCCTGCAACAGAGTGGGAGATGTGTCAAATCTGATAATTGAGATCAAGCTGACAACGGCCACTGAAACCTACTTTTCGTCCGTGCTCGACAAAACAATCTGTTGCTGCATTCACAGTTAAGCCACCCAAACGTTCCCTAAGTATTAACCTTTCAGCTGGAGGGGGAGGCAGATGAGCAGCCTTGGCGCTTGATCCCAAGCCAAGAGCTTCAATATTTCATCTCCAATCATTTTTGATTCTTTTGAAAGGAGGAGGCTGCTGTCAAGACATCTCTGTTCCCCCAACTGACAGAGATGACACGGGCAAGCTTGAGAAGGAAGCAGTGAAAGAGAGTATGAAATTTCACTTACACATTTAAAAGCTTTGAAAGATGCTTCCATTCAGGAGCAGAGCACTTTAATTAAATTACACTGTACAGCTGAATCATTCATCGTATTACTTTGTATTTATAATCCTGCTTAACTCGCCAAAGAATTGAAAAACAATCTTCAAACTGCTCACAGAGTAATTATGAAAAATAATATTTTACTAACGCTGATTTTGTTTTAAAATTCCCCTTTGAGCTGCCCTAGATATGGCGGATTTACAGCAGAGTTAGTGCGGAAATAGAGGCAGTTTGTGAGAGCAAAATCAGGAGGATTATTTCAAGGGTAAAACCTGAAAAGTACGGTTAGACTAAATCCCAGGCTGTGACTGTGAGTAGAGATTAATTTGATCCCTATCCATCTGTTAGGTATTTAGTTATGGTCAGAGCCGAACTCACTTTCTCCATCAGCAACTTTCCTCATAAACAGGAAGTACTGAACGTGAAGTCATTTTGCAACACTTTTCCAGAGGGATTATTGCTTTGCCAGTTTCACTTTGATGTTCATGTTACAAGGCGATTTCTTATAACTTCCTTATAACCCATCATTAAAAATACAATTTCATCTAAAATGAAAAAAATGGTAACATCTAAATTAAATGGTCTTATTCAAGTCAAAACCATTTAACATCACTCTATCAACCTAAATACATGATTTAACTGAAATATAACAACTGCAGGTTAGCCCTTTTTACAGATTGGTTTTACTATAGTTATCATAATATTAATTAATTATACTCGTCTGTTTGACGTGAAGTTTTTTCACAGTACTTTGTTACTTAGTTTTTTTCAAGAAGCAACATTTTCTAGCTTCAAATCTGATGCAAACACTTCCTAGGCACATGAGCAAACACACATCAGTAAGGAAGACAGGGTAGTTACCAAGTTTTTGTTGCCGTTCTTGCTGAGGGGACCTCGGAAAACTCCCTTGATGTTTCGAAAGTGTCCATTGCTGAGATGTGTGGAGCTGATGACAATATAGTAACACGCCATGGGGGACCCGAAGCTTCCATGCACAGAGTCCAGCCAAGAGAGAGTGAAACAAGTCCACCCAACAAGCCTTTTCTTTTGTTTCTCTCTTTCAGATGAAAGGCACAAGCTCACTTTTTTCCCTCAGTCAGGAACGGAGAGAGCGTGTTCCCTCATCCTCTCGGATCCTCGAACATCAGTCTGTTACAGTCACTTTGTGGGATTTTTCTGACGTGCCTCTGCTTTTTGTAGTAGCCTCCAGCAATGCGTTATCCAGCTCTCTCCTTTTCCGTACAACGGGAAAGACAGTAAGGCAGAGCTGCTCTTTTTCGTCTTCCTCAGTCTCGGCTCTCTGCGCTGGGCTGAAGTGTGTCTGGGCTGAGTCTCCTGCTCGTTGTGCAACTGATACGCGCTAGTGAGAAAGCTCCACTGGGTCTGGCAAAGGAGAGCATGGTGTTAAAGTGTGCCGTGCGTTGCCGCTCCAATGAACGGGGCCAATGGTGAACAAGCCTCTGGTCTGATGGTGAGGACTGGGATGAGAATTGCATCTGTCACATGCTGCTCTTCCATATCCACTGAGTCAGCCTCTACTCTCTCTAGCCAACCAGGATTCAGCATCTTTTTCTCACACACCCCCTCTCTCTCCCTCATTAGTGCTCTCTCTCTCCCTCTCGCTCGTGAGCATGTTCTTTCTTAGGAAGGAGCTGAGGCAGCAGTCAGGAGCAGGTAAAGGAAGGCTGAGGTGCTGAGATAGAGGCTTCGGTATGTGTTACATCCATTATCATCCATCTTTTATCAGGTTAATGTGTTCGAGAGCTTAAAAAAAAAAGATTTATATGTTCTACGGACACAGATACCTGCAAATCAACAGTCCCAGGTGGTGCAGTTTACATGCATTTTGGGTTTTTCCTAATGAGGAAGTGTAGAAATCCATAAAGCAACTACTATAATAGTTATTTACATGCTGAAATGACAGAACTGAAGATTCATGACTTCTTTATGAAGAAAATGTAAAAAGATGCTAACCGAAGAAAGATCAAACAGGAATTTTTAACTCATTTTATTTTAATGAAGACTGAAAAAACAAGCTTCAAAACAGAGTGGAGCTTGAGTATTGGGAATCCTGTGTCAGAGATCTCTGGATGCATTGCATACCTAAGGACTACACTGACTGCAGCTCTAAACAGAAAAAGAAAGAAAGAGAGAACCGTACCAGCTTCTACAGAGCATGTGGCTGCATGAAACATGCCAGAGAGAGAGTTCCCTTCCCACCCCCAATTTTAGAAGAGCAATAATGCCTCGTAACCAAGCAACACAGTTTCTGAATCAATTCTAAATTGCATACAGTAAGAGAGTCAGATGTAAGGGGCAAGACGAGTGGGTGCGCACATGTACAAATGTGTACAAATGTGTCTTTCAATATGTTAAGAGACATTGTAACTGGTAACTTTGCAATAATTCTACAAATTAAAATGATAGGAAATATGTTGTTCATGGATTATACTAATGAAAACTACCGCAGTGGCCACAGGAAGACGTCTTGGCATGTTTGAGACTGCAGCATAATTGAGCGGAATGGAAGACAGATATCTTGGAAAGCAATGTGACCAACTGCCAATTAAAATGAACCATCAGGGGCTGATTTCAAATGGGAGAACAAATGCTGTTATTCATTTCATAAGTGTTTGAGCCTATTCTGCAAAATGATTTGTTCATAAAGAGGGAGTCTAGATATCATTAAAGAAATTGGTCCTAGATAACTTGCAGATTATGAAACACTGCAGATATCATGTTGGCGGTTTTGTTGGAATTTTGACCACAAATTAAATACTTTAGAATGCCACTAATTGTTTTTTTACTAAACTATTATATATATATATATATATATATATATATATATATATATATATATATATATATATATATATATATATATATATATATACACACATACATACATATATATAAATTCAAACATATATATTTTTATTTCTACATGTGGACAGCAGACAACTGGGTCAAAAGGTTTACAAATAAAACAATTGATCTTACACACAAAAAACTCAAAATTGATCTCACACACAAACTCATGCTGTACAAGAACTGATTATATTTCCAGCAAAGTAAAAGCATTCCGTTTTTAATTCAATTCAGCAATACCTGCATCCGTAAAAACAAAAAAAGAAAACTTTACAGATTTGCAAAAGATGGATGATTTTGAGATGGGCTTTAAATTGCTTAAACAAATCATCATTCATTATTTATCTAAATGCATTTATTGACCACTGAATCATTTGGTTTATAATGAGTGTGGTGGACCATTTCGCTGAGAGAAAACATCAAATGCATTTCCGATAAAGAAGCATCTCTTCCCCTTAACCAGCCGATAACTGCAAACACAAGAAGACTGTTATTAGTAAACTAATGGAAACAATGTTGCATGAACCGCTTTACCTTAAAGTATCATCTAATTCTATGTAGAGACATATCATTGGGTAATAACTGCAACAGTAGGGAAGAGGAGGAAGAAAGTTTTCCTCGGAACTGCTATAGTATGAGCTGTCAGATGTCAGGGAGATTTGTTGCAAGTGAAAAGCCCCACTTCATTGGTGACATCAGTGTGGTCATGCAGCATACAGTGGTATTCAGTTAAGGGCATGCACATAAGGCAGATTGGCCCCCTGTTTCCATCTGTCTTTCTGTCAATACTCATTGAGCTGCCCACCAACCTCTGCAGTTCAAGACAATGCAAAACCAGTAAAGGCTTTAGAAATAACTTACGTGTGGGTGGTTCCATTCTTTTCAGAAAACAATGTTGATATATTCTGCAATCAGCAGACTTAAGATGACTGTATCTTGGAAAGCAGGACGTGCCTGTTCATTATCAAGAAAAGGCAGTAAAAGGTGTTGTCTTTTTTGTTTTTTAACATCTACTACACATACAGACCCAACCCAAAGTCATTTCTCTCAGTTACTCCTCAACAAAGACACAGCTACAGTGGCAAATCTTGTAACTACAGTGCTGTTTCATGGTCTGATGATAAAGCGCAGTTGTTGGAAAGGACAGGCTTTGTTCTTTATAATAATGGCATTCAGATCTGAACAATGAGCTGAGTGCACAAACACAAAATTAGCTTTGACTGATTGCTACCTGTGCGATTGCCTCGGCGCTGCCTCCCACCCAACATGCATGACATTTCATAAACCAGAAAATTACAAAACCCCATTATTCTTCTATAATATGCAGCCATGCATGCAATAACTTTCATTTCTCTTATGTGTTAGCACAGCAGTTCCAGAAATTGTAAACATAGCAATTAAACAGATCTGCTGTCATCTTTCCCTGCGTGGTTCAGACGTAGTAGGAAAGTTTTTGCCAGCATGACAGAAAACTTTCAACTGAAGTGCTGTTAGAAGAACAGGATTTCTGCTGAGAGGTTCATATTCTGGATTCCAATAGACCTGAATGGAATGTGGATTGTGAATGTGGATTAAACTTACATTCTAAATACAGTGTCCTTATATTCTATTTATAGCTTGCAACCATAATGCTGTTTATAATTCACTAAAAGATTTTTATTACAAACCCTGCGTACATTTTTAAATAAAGCTAATGCACATAAAATAAGTGTTGTATTCCAGTGGAGTTGTGATTTACATTCCTTGATAAATCAGTTCTCCTGAATCAGTTCACTAAAATGATTAGTTCTGATGCATTCACTAATCCTTTCTGCAGATTAAACCAGTATACCAGTAGGTGGCGATATGTAATTTATGAAGTTATTTTAATGCCGCAATTTTGCATCAAATCACAGAATCATTCACTTAACTGTTTAATTCTTAACTAAAGTAACTCATAATGTTGCGATGTAACAAAAGTAGAATGCATGCATTGTAGTAGTATAAAAGTACAGTAGTATTTATTCATGAATGAAACACCACTACTGTGTGCAGGTTTCAAGCACATCCCCGTGCATATACTTCTGTAATATTTATGGTTTGCAGTGTACAGAGTGCAATGTAGAGCATATGCAACTATGCGACATTTTAATTCTAGACTAAAAATGAGCTAAAACTGTGTAACCGTGGGGTATGTTCTCCCTTCAAACTGAACAGCAGCTACGCCATGTTGTTTCGCTACAGTTGCTCATGTTGGCAAAGGGAGAGAAGTGAATCTGAAAGGATAACACACAGAGAGCTTTGTTAAACAAGGGAACTTTTTGGCAACAAAAACACAGCTCCAACAGATTTAAAGCTCTGAGCTCAAGAGTACATATGGAGCAATGAGCCGACTGCTGCTTAGGGAAAACTACTCAGACTTCACCCAGCTGACAGAAGAACAGACAATGTCAGAGGGTCTGACCAGCTGGAAGATTCTGCCCCACTTAATCTCAGACATATTTGCAGAAAGTCTCTCAAGGTGCTGGGGTATAAAGATCTTAGTGCAAGAGCAACTAAAAAAAAACTGTAGCTGCTTTATAGGTGTACTATTAGTTGAAATGAATTATGCAATAATGACTTTGAAAAGCAAAGCTATAACTTATTTTCTGGCACATTTGGATTGCAGAATGTGTTTTATACCATGTGGCAGATAAGAACTGAAGGTTTCCTCTCAGTGTGCCATATGGACATCAGGCTGTGACGTTCTGAACCGTAGCCTGCTCCCAAATTAATTAAGTCGTTAATTTGTAGCACAAGGGAACATTTGAAACTTGTTTAACTCGTGTCACAATCTGACGTATTTAAGTTTATTTGAACATGTCTGTCATGTTGTTGCCCTAATGCTATCATGCAAGCCTGACATAATGGGTCGAGACAGCCTGTAAAACCACTCTGATGTTCTCTTAATAGAGCCGCTTATGGAAGGTCAGCTGAACCTTTGATGATACCCTGAGAAACAGAGTTCAAAGGGAAACGGCTTTGATGCCACGTACGTCCATAGCCATATTAAGAGTTGTGAAAATATCTGTGACGGTAGCTAAAGCGAAAATCACTGAAACAAATGAATTAGTTAAATGAATGGGTCCGCATCTGAGGTAAAGTCATTTTGGAAAATTGTCATTTCTAACCCAGTTTTACAGTCGGAGTGTAAATGGACTTCTGTGTTGCAGTTGTACCTAAAATTCAATAACCACACAGTAATCACTTTACCCTTTAGAAAATTATCGATCTGGACACAGTCGTCTCTGCCTGACTTGATATCAGGGGCTTATATTCCTATGGGTGCTAATCTAGCAAAACCAAAGCCGCTCTTGCTTCACTTTTGAGCAAAAAAAAGTTGATGGGCCTCAGAGACGAGCAGTTTATTAGCCCAGCTTCCACGGCAACTACAAAGGTGGATTCTAAAAATACTCTGTAGTGGCTGTACAAAGCGCATACCCCTCCTGCATGCTAGAAATCTGTAAATGACACTTCACAGCACTGGGGATCTTTTCTGGCGATGGAGTGATTCAGGCATGATAGCATAAAGAATGAGTAGTTTCACACACTCCCTGATATTGAAGCGGTCTCTACATTTCTATTCTTTTCAACACAAGTTGATTTGCATGCAAGAAGCCCTCTACTGACATGGGTGATGTCAACTGCCACCTTCAGAATTACTAGCATACTGCCTGCTATTTGAGAGTATGTGAAAAAGTATTGTTTACGCAAATTACGCATTACGCAAATCGAAATATTTAAATGTGTGCTGTGATGTTGTTAAATGACTTTACTTTTTAAAAGTGAAAGATAGACTGTCTGATATTGCTTCTTGTTAATTCTTCCCAATGGAAATGGAAGGTCCAGTATATCCAAACACATCAGAACTGACAGCAGATATGAAAGATAGAGATAGTGTGCATTTTAAAACAGTTCATTTGATTTATTTATTTCAGTCCACTCGACTGTAAAGCTGTGTAAACAAAACAATGTAACAAAAGCAGTGATTTTGCATTTTGTAACTTTAATGTAGCATTGCTTGAAAAAAAAAGAAACAAAGCTTGTTACTGGGAATGTCATATTTTCAAAACAGCTGAGCTACTGGCATGTTACTAAATATGCAGTTACAGTAAGTATCACTGGCACTTTATTTGGTTACTCCCAATACTGGTGTCAAACACACTATATAACAAATTACATAATAATAGATTTCTGTGATTCAGATATAGATTACACTATGAATGTATAACAACAGTGGTTGAAAGACATAAATAAACTGGAAAATGCATAAGTAAATACCGTACAAACAGAATTCCTGCAGTGGAATTCCTTTTTTCCTCTTCGTCTTCTTGCCATCTCTTTTATATTCAAAGTGATATTATCCCTTTTATAGTAGACAAGCTGCATTAGCATACATATTGTGCCTCCATTCAGAGTCTCTGAGGAGAGCAAACATGTATGTTAAAAATACATCACCTCAATCTGAATCAGCCTCACTTCTGAATCTAGAGGAAGCAGAGCCATCCTCTTAACAGGCAGTGACACTGATGAGCTCAGAATTTTTTTTAGAAAGAAAAAAATAAAATGAACACAGGCCAGTTCTGCACATAAATTACAGTGAAAGGGTGATGCAGTTTTGATAAGGTGAATGAAAGTGATTTATAAGTTGTTTTAAAATATCAAATTCATCACTGCAAGAATGTTCATCAGAAGGGGGGGAAAGCAGATATATAATATCTATCAATATTCAGAGTTTGTATGTCAGGGTAACAGATTAATGGTTTGCTACTTGAACAAGAAAAACAAATCAATTGTGACGCAGAAGCATAATAAAGTGAGCTGGGGAGACACCAAAAAATTAATCAACAATATTGATTGTCTAAAAGCCATTTCACATTCATGGCAACACACAGGCAAACAGTCTTTCAAATCAATAAGTTTTAATGAATGTCTCGCAAAAAAAAAAAAAGTAAAGTATATTTAAATTATAATAAAAATGCTTTTTAGAATAAATTTTTAATTAAGCTCTTACCTTAAGTTTAAGTATATTTAAATTATACTATAATAAATATATAGATATTACAAATAAAATAAAAAGTTGATCTCACTTTATATTAGCTGGCCTTAACTACTATGTACTTAAATAAAAAGATAAGTACAATGTACTTATTGTGTTCATATTGTATTGTAAAACACTTTTGCTGCTATTGAGGTGGGATAGGGGTAAGGTTAGGGATAGGGTTGGAGGTATGGGTAAGTTTAAGGGTGGGTTAAGGTGTAAAGTAAGGGTCAACAGTGTAATTATAAATGTAATTACTTTTCCCTTATTTTCCCTTATTCCTCCCTCAATCAGGCAAGCAAGGTCGCCTATGAAGATGTCTAGGTGTATTTAAATTGCTTGTATTTTTAATCACCTTTTCCATCTATTTCCATTTCCAAGTCCTCTGAGGTTTTGTCAGTAATTATAGAGGTGAAACTGGTGTGGAGACACCTCAACACCTCCTTGTCCTCTAGGGATGGGTTTTGTTCTGCAAGCACTATTCTGTCATTGTTGAATATCCATACACCATGAGCAAAGCCTTCACAGGAAACATGCCAGCTGCCATGTTCTTCTAGAAAAAAAACCTAAATCCTTTCAAGTGGTTTAAATTTAAATCGCACCAAATCATTCATTACATGCGCAGGATTCAGTGAATACTCCCAGAAATCATTTTAAGAGGGATTTTTGTAATGAAACAAATGTAAGTAACCCAACACAAATCTAAAAGACTATTATGCGTTCTGTTTACGGAACATTGTCACATTATTTGGTGGATTTAGTAGCATGTTTCTAATCTAAATTATCCATGGCAGAGTGAAATAAGTCAAATGTTTCTATTTTAACAAACCATAACAAATCTGAAATGTACCATCACAGTGCAAGTCAAACTTACTCAAAGACTCAACTCCTTTCAAATGTTGCCAATTAATAACATCTGTACTCGTAAGTGAACCTGCTCATATCCACTGGGATTTAGCCTTTAACAGTTTACTCGCTGTTAGTCAGGCTTCTTACCATGAGTCCAGGCTTAAAAGCGTCCTTTTCCTCTGAGGCAGCTGGGATTTTTATTGTTTCTGCAACAACAGGGACTATATGATAGCATCTCCCCCGGAGCTCTGCCCTATCTTAGTTCATCTCATCCATCTACCACTGAAGGGAGTGCTGATCCTCCCAGCTGGAGCTTTTGGAGGTGTTCATGCACAGCTGTGTGTGATGGAATATTTGCACCTCCCAAAAACAAACATACTGACCACAGAAATGTACATTGCAATAACATCCCCTGGGCAAAACAGCTAAAATCAGTCCACTAAAGAGCTTTCAACAAACACTAAGAGGATTTGCAAGGATCCATCAGTGACATATACACTGCTGACAGATTTAACTTCATTTTACTGCAATGTCCTTCTCAAGGTGCTATGTCTTTCTTCTTAGATTATAATGGATAATCTCCAATCAGTTGATTGGAGAGTTGTGTTTAGTTTTGATGTCCAAACATACTTTTTGTTGTGAAAGTGCTCTTTGCTGTAATTGCTGGGCTCCTGTGTGTCTGCTGTTGGAGCAGAGGACCTGTGCTGTCTGTAAATGCCTTTCAGATCGTAAGATCTACTTAATGTAGCCTATATATAATCATGGTTAGTATTCATCCATTGCCAACAAGACTGTTATAGTATCCATTCAAAGGATTGGCACCTGTTTCAATAAATAAATAATGAAAGTGACGTGACATGACATTCAGCCAAGTATGGTGACCCATACTCAGAATTCATGCTCTGCATTTAACCCAACGAAGTGCACACACACAGAGCAGTGAACACACACACACACTGTGAACACACACCCAGAGCAGTGGCAGCCATTTATGCTGCGGCGCCCGGGGAGCAGTTGGGGGTTCAGTGCCTTGCTCAAGGGCACCTAAGTCATGTATTGAAGGTGGAGAGAGAACTGTACATGCACTCCCCCCACCCACAATTCCTGCCAGCCCAGGACTCGAACTCACAACCCTTCGATTGGGAGTCCAACTCTCTAACCATTAGGCCATGACTTCCCCTAAATTGCCCTAATTCAGTGCTTTAGTGATTTATAAACCAATAATGTGCTTTATATTTCAGTGCTTCGGTGATTTATAAACCAATAATTAACTATGCTTGAAAACCAACAAATACCAAATGTCAAAATTTGATACCACTTAGTCCTAAATGAAAAAAACTAATTTTGACAAACTATTTTAAAGGCTCCAGGTGAATTTAGACATCATAACATTACTGATTTTGAGATTTGTTAAAGATTACATCTGATACTGTTAGGAAATTAATAAAATAAATCACTTATTTCAAAGTGATAAAGTTAAAGTCTTAAGTTCAGCCTTAAATTTAAGTATAATCAACTAGGTTGTGTCATTTCAACTTTAAGTCATTTCAACTTTAATTATATTAAAATGACTTAAAAAATAGAAATGAATTTTAAAAAAAAAAGCTGAAATTGCTTAACTTATTTTGATCGGTTAATGTAAAAATATAAGCTGCCATGATTCACTGATCATATACATTTTTACAGTGTAATGTTATTAAGGATTCTCTTCACTCAAAAATCTGTCATAATATACTCATCTACTGCAGAATAATTTTTTTACCTTTACTATATGTAAAAGATGACTGAATTTTCACTTTTGCATGACTTGTTCCTTGAAGTCAGTGTTCAACAACAGCAAACGTAATCTAAGTGTAAAAAAAGGGGGTAAATACAGGATCGATAATCAGTATGGTACAGATATATTATGCACCCTACAAGAAATAAAAAACAACCTTATATCGGCTTGCTAAGTGTACAATATCCTGGGTCAGTGCTATAGGGTAATGACAATAGAAATCTCTTTAATGAATGGGAATGAAGTGTGTTAAAGATCAGAGCTGGAAACGCAGATTAAATAGAAACTGAATAGAAAGTGATATGAGATCTATGGAATGGTTGAGTTTCTGTATAACCATTGTGCCTGTGAGCAATGCACTTAACCCCATATTACACCAGCGGCTCTGCTCCCTATCAAGTGTACTGTAAATTGCATTGGTTAAAAAGCATCTTTACATAATCTAATAATAATCTTTCTATAGTCCTGACAGCTAACAAAGAGTCTGTTATCAAGAGTGCAGAAATTCTGTAAATATGCAAATAAAGGAGCTTTGTGAATAGGCTATAGTTGTCGTGTATTAACCCAAGCAGCACACTAAGTTAGATTGGCGTGGTATTCGAATCCCAGAACAGGATTTGACAGAGAGGAATGTATTGTATCAAGTGATAGTAAGTGAGAAAATATCTATATTAAAGATGAAAGAGCTTTAACTGCATATCTCTTGAATCTCTGTGTGTCTGCTTTTAAATGAAACACCACAAGCTTTGAATATAGCACATATGTGCGAGTCAATAAAACGAATTGACTGGAGAGTAAAAGCACTTGAAGAATTCAATATGCAAGATGATCAACTGTGTGCACTACAGTGGCACATATAATTTCACAACCCATTTCAAATAGCATTTATATTATGATCTTTCACTTCTGTTCATCAGAAGGAAATAAATACGGTGAAGCTGTGGATCCATAAACTGCAAAAAAAAAAAAACAACAATCTATTATCTAGGCTTTTTTATTGTGTTTTTCAGTAAACATAAATATCTAAACAAGGCTGATTATTCAACGCTGTAACACCTTATATTCTGATTAGATAGTTGTACAGGAAAACATGCTAAAAATACGGAAATGGTTTGTCCAGCTGACTAGTTCTAACATACCAAATGGTGATTGTGGAGACCTGTGTCAGTACAAAAATAGCTGCACTCACTAAGCTCATCAGCAAATCAACCCTTTATGAATAAACTGTGAGCTGTGGCACCGATTACACCAGGCAGCTAAGTAAAGCAGCAATTACCTGACATCCCAAGAGATCTGGAAAAATACCCACTTGCGAGCGTGGCACATCAAATCCATTTCATAATTGTCATTGTATCTGTTCATATGACAATTAACATCACTTTAATGAAGTCATCATCACTAAATTATCTCAATTGGTACTGCTACTCTGATGGGGGACTTGGGGCATACAGTATGCATGATAAATTATCCAACAAAAACATATACTTTGCTACTGATGAAGAGCCGATGCATGAAGTGGGACGGTACTCACAGGAACATAATACCAGCAATTCTGGGCTACTTTGTTCAGAACCGGTATTTATTCTTAGATACTGCCAGGTCTCAGAAACTGTCAGCACTCTGCTCTGTTCTTGCTTGACAAGACAGTCTGCCCTCTTGCTCCTACTAGACAAAGACTGTTAGTCACACAAGCCAGAGATTTAACTCTAAAGTAGGTGCATACTGTAGCATCATCAGTTCTATTACTTCTGTGATGTATATGTGGAGTTTCTGCACAAGGGTGCCCTTCAGCTTCCAGTAAAAATGAAAAAGACATTATGTGATTATAACACTCAATAATTCTCTCAAAATAAATTTTAAGTAGACATATAATAATCCACATCTTTTTCCATTGTACAGAGGTGTATAAAGCGTTTTTTGTTGTTAATTTGTTTTAAAAAGTGCATTTTAAATTGTAAAAATAAATAAATAATACAAACTGATCAGAACCAAACCGAACTGAAAACTGTGATTAAACTCTTTACACTTTTAAAGAGTTGGATTCTCATGTCAAACATTGCCACTGTTTCAAAAAATATATGTATGAAATGTATGATTTGCATGGCCCTTGATGTCTTATACACAAGGCCCAGTTCTATGCTGGATTTGCACATTGTTGTATACTGAAAGATCCTGGTTAAGAATTCAACGGCACAAGTATGTAAATACATAAGAAACAACAATAGAGTGTTTTTAAAAATCCTTTTTTGCAGAACTACTTCCTTCTGCCACAGATTCAAATCACAGCTTAGCACAATCCTCCATTGCTGATTCAATAACATCACTTTAAAACTAGTAACAAAGGAATGTTGAGTGGCTCCATTGAAATTTATTCTATTAGTGTATTAAAAGCAGTGTATCATGTAGAAAGATGTACTGAGTGAGTGTGATGCAGCTGATACAGCATTCATTCTTTAGCTCAATCTCATATTTACAATATGAATGACCATGTTTGAATGACCACTGAGGAATGCGATATCTTTATCATACTGTCCTTTCATCTGTAAAGGGTGATTTCCGATGACAGCGCTGTTCAGTGCATTTGTTGGTTGCATTTACAAGGTGTTGTTGAAAGTAGAAATAACTTCTTGGTTTACAATGTTGTCGCTTTCAAAATCAACTATAAATAATTGTATAAAGAATGTAAATAATATTTTCCCACTTCAAGCTCAGGAAGATTGATTATACAAATATCCACAGAGGGGTTACAGTTTTGCAACTGGAATATGATTTTGTGGATTATCCACTTAAAATGTCATTTCATTAAGTGCACATGCAGCTCTTCTCATGGTTTTCAATACAGCATCTAGGATTTGGGCTCAGTAGATGATTAAAAAAGTCAGTGACATAAGCAGAGGTCACAGGAGACTGATGGTGCAGTAATGGGTGAGATGGAGAGAGAAACACAACGGGAATCAGATGGCAGTGTGTTCAGGACTGAGTGCCTTCTTTGGTATTGACAGCAGATCAATGCCAGTGGTCGTGTATGGAGGGTATGTGCGGATATAAACAATACAGCCAAATGCTGCAGTGAAGGTGACTGTTTAAAGATGACCCTGATCCTACTGGAGAGCATCCCCCTCTTAAGCCCTTTGTACTCAGAGAGCATGAGATATCACATTCAAACACAGAAAGGAGGCATCAGCCTTCAATCCCACGTAAAAATCAAGAGGAGGAGAGAAAAAAGAAATCAATGCAAGACAACCTGGAAGAAAACAGGAAGATACTTACTATCTCTCCCTGATGCAACCAATACCTAAAGTGATAGGCAGTGCTTGGGCTGCAGTCCCTGGCTCAGACAGACTGATCAATGCCTAGTGTCCCACATTAACTCAAGGACCCACGTTTCTTCTGCCAGACTGAACATGATATTCCGTGGTCAAAGAGTTTCATCTTACAATTCATCTAGCAACAATGAAAATGTTTGATTGTGAGAATCCATCTCCAGTCTAGACATGGGCAAAGAAACGCTTGCCAAAAGAAGGTTTCTTGGTTTCATTTACTACACACACACAAAAAAAAAAAAAAATATCTGAATTTTCATGGTTCAGTAATCATGGTTTGGCACTGTTTGTGGCATGGTTTGTTAAATGCTTGGTACATTGCTATTAGGAGTACACAGATTAAAAAAAAGAAAAAAGAAAAAAAAGGTCCAACTTTATATTAGGTGGCCTTAACTACTATGTACTTACATAAAAAAATAATTACAATGTACTTATTCTGTTCATATTGTATTGTAAAACACTTTTGCTGCTATTGAGGTGGGATGGGGTAAGGTTAGGGAGAGGGTTGGAGGTATGGGTAAATTTAAGGGTGGGTTAAGGTGTAAAGTTTGGGTCAACATTGTAATTATAAATGTAATTACAGAAATTAAATACAGATGTAATTACATGTAGTTTTTTTTTTTCAAATATAAGTACAATGTAAAAACATGTATGTACACAATAAGTACATTGTACTAAATTATTAATTAACATGTAAGTACATAGTAGGTAAGGACACTTAATATAAAGTGGGTCAAAAAAAAAAAACTGAACTCAACTGATAAACATTTTTTTTTCCATACAAATGTAAAATATAAAATAAAAAGTCATACAAGTTTGGAATGACTTAGGCGAGTAAACTAACATAATTTTGGGGTAAACTAACCCTTTAAAGGTACAACAGCAAAAAAATAAAATAAAATAAAATAAAATAAAATAGTGTTTAATCAGAGGGAAAAATGGTTATGTGGTAAGCACTAAAATATAACTATTTAGTACCTTGACTATTATTACAAAATTCACTTCACAGAAAAAAGGGGGAGAAAGCATAGAATATCTTCTCTTTAAAAGAAGACAATAAATTGTGGGACATTTTGGAAGTATTTGGAAGTATGAAAAGAAACAACAATCTCAAACTGAACATCTACAAGTAATTCAGCTGTGCCAAAGGCACGCCCAGGCCACACAATCATTGGCCGCAGACTTGTGAGGTGGCACTGACCCATCCCTGTTAATGGAGGAAGAAACAGCCAGCCAGTGTGCACTAGACAGATGGTTCCTCTCCCAGAATACATCTCATTTAATGATCTCATTCTAGTGGGTGTCATGCTCTCCAGCTTTGCTGTTGCTGGCAATTCTCAGCTTGAGTGTAGTCATCTATGTATCATACAATTATAACGACCTGCGTCCGGCCCCGTGTTGTCACGCTGGATCTCATGAAAGCAAATGGAGCTTTATGGTGATAATGCTAGAGTGAACATATTCCTCGTCTCCCTCGCCTTCAAGCACTAAAATATTGTGCCCGTGGTTAACCATCATAAAAACAGAATAATAAAGGAAGGGATAATGAAAAATAATAGCTTGATACACTTATGTAGCTCCTATCTTAAAACAAAGTAATTACACACTCCAGTCACCATGCTGTTGAAATGACACAGAGTAGGCCTACATACCTCTCCATAATACATATTTACATAGAGAAAATATCATCGGCCATCAACAAAGCTGGACTCAATTCCTCTCCAGCAAAATGCATCCGCCTTCCTATTTGTCTTGATAATAGCTCTAGGTAAAGCTTTTATTCGCCACACAAATTACCACAATAATATGCTCTGTTAATCTATCTAGTCAGGCCTCAAATTTAAACAGGGACATTTCGCTGAATGGAGGAGTTTTCAATTGCAGGCAGATATTAGATTATTCTCTTCTTGATGGCCTGATGTGCTCTTTTTTCCTCTCGGATTTTGGCTCAGTAATGCGCTTGTGTGGATATTTCATTCACCACACTCTATGCTGCTGACTGCTGAATAGGCAGGAAATGGATGTAATTTTATGGCAATTGACTGAATCAATAATCTCCATTTGTGGCTGCGCATTGTTGTGGTACGTCTTACTGCAAATGAAACCTTTATGAGAAGACAACTGAATAACAGCTGCTTTTTAAAAGCAGTACTGTAAAACCCTTTTTTAACCTTCTTTTGAAATGTGGCAAGTATCACAAGCAAAATTTTTATCATGCAAATAGTTATAACAAGTGGTTTCTACAAAACTGAATTCATTTACATATGTATTCGTGCTAGAGAGGGAAATGGGCACATTTGCATTGCATGTATACCATTCTGTTTCATCCCTAATTCTTCAAATCCCTTCATAAACAGGATACTTGTAGCTCCTAATCCACATCGAACAGGAATCCCAGCAAAAAACACTAATCTTAAATACAGCAAAGGCTGACTAGAAAAGTCCTTTCATACTACTAGAACTCGTTAGTCTTCCAGCACATGAGGTGGACAAAATGCCTTTTAAAGTGCACCACCATTTTTGGGATCAGTACAATTTTATTTAACGCTTTTTTAAAAGTCTCTTTTGCTCACCAGAGCTGCATTTATATGATTAAAAAACACAGCATTTCTTTCTGTAATGCCAACAATTTTCAGCATCATTACTCCAGTCTTCAGTGTCCTTCAGAGATCATTCTAATATGAGTATTTGTTGTTCAAGAAACAGTTCATTTTATTTTTAATGTTGAAAACAGTTGTGCTGATTAGCATTTTTGTCAAAACCATTAACAATTTTATCAAGATTCTTTGATGAATATACAGTTCAAAAGTACTTCATTTATTAGAATTTGATTTTTTTTTTTTTTTTACTTTCACTTTTCAATTTAACGTGTCCTTGCTAAGTAAAACTGTTTTAAAAAAGTTAGTGTACATATCCGCAGCTCTTCTGGTAAAATAAGGGTAAAACTTGAAATATAATGTCAAAGCAAAAGAAAAAAAGTATGCCTATAGAGCATTAGTTAGGCTTTAACACATCCAACATTCCAAGTTATATCACTGTGTTTTTGTGTCATTCGGAGGACCCGGAGCCCCAGGAGAAAACTCCATTGATATTTAAAAGGGAAACTTTTCGAGAAAATCTATATAATCATGTGTGGTTACATACAGCGAAAAACCCATATAGTGAAAAGTCAGATATGCTGCTCCAGTGCAGTGTGTGTAATATATGCAGGGGTTACACAGAGGCAGGTATAGAGCTAAATAGGAAATGATGGTGCTACTGTGGAACATCAATCAGCGTTCCTTCACCAAGAGTGCAGATGCTGCATCTTCGGTGTGGCCGACTACAGTGATGAGAACAACTTTTATGCTGTGAGCTGACAGGTAAGACTGAGTGCATGCAAAAGTGTCAGGAGAGATAGGGAGAGAGAACGAGTGACGGAAACAAAGACTGAGGGCCCGTGAAAGACTGTCTTTGTACATCATCAGCGCGCTTCATTTCTAGCACTTTGCTGGCAAGACGCGTGAAGCTGTCAGGAATCTTTACAAATAAGAGTGCATTCCAAATCAAGATTGGACCACTTGGGCCCCTGGGCCCTCAGGACTGAGGGAGGGGGGAAAGAAAGATAGTCAGAGCAAATAACAAGTGAGAACAGACAGGCAATGCTGTAGCAGAGTGAACTGGAAGTGAGGTAGCTCCTGGACATACTTTCAGGCTTCTAAGAGGCCGTTTTTGTTTTATATTGATTTTCAACTGCTTTTCTTGCCGTCTTGTTATTTGAGTTCCAAACAATAGGGCATTTTACCCAGAGACCACCAGGGTTAAATCAGCACGCTAGTTGATTTGAAATGCACTGGGCCTTATAGATCTCACCGATCTATGCCTCACAACAAAGATGAGCTACAACACCAATCTGTTCACTCGTGCCAAGTGAAGTGTTTTACACATTCTGAGATATTGATAAACCAAGTAAAAATGTGAATAATTCTTCCAGCAAGATCCAATATTAAAGCACACAAACATAACAGCATCAGGCCTTTCCTCAAGTACAAACGGATTGAGTCGTAATCTGAAGTGCATGAATTATTTTGCTCCATTAACCTATTATCTTGACTCAGCAAGAGTGATGTTCGCCAGATCACTAGTTTCACTAGACAACAGAGAACATGCTCTTCTACCAGCTGGTTCCCAGGGGGTAAAGAGCCAGATACCCTACTGTATGATCACAGTTAAGATGTCATGCAGACTGTAAAGCAGTCTGATCCACTACACTCCCTGCAGATATAAAACAGCCTGATGAAATACTTAATGTCTGTGCCTTGCATTGTCTCCATCTTCTTTTTCATTAAAATGATCTATTTTTACTTTCTTCGCCATTCAATAACCTGGCATCAATGTACTGTCTCCCAAATGACATTTCCTTCAGGAAAATCTGAAAAACTGTTGAGAAAGCCAGTGTACTATGAATGCTCATTGCTCTTTTATTGATCCCATCTAGCCCAGGCTCATGCAGATTCGAGCCCGTCTCTCTCCCTGCAGTAACCAAAGGCATCATACTTTTTGCCACTGCCGATTTTGTCCCCACCGCTTTATGAAATAGCTTGCAGCAGGGATGCATCTAAAGCAGTGGAAATAGCTCGCTTCTCCAGCTCTCAATTTGTTACAAAGAAACCACAAAACAAAATGCAAAAAAATGTGTCCCCGCTCCCAACATACCAATGTACTGCAGTGTTGATAACTCTAGGGTTAATTAGAACTCATATCTCCTCTTTCTCAAGGCAAAAACATTACCACTAGACCACAATCTCACACAGCTGCAGAAAGATTTCATGAATATTTAAATATATTTTTAAGAATAATAAAAATAAAATTAAGTCAGCAAGAACAATTGCTTCCTTAAATCACTCTGTAACTTTACATCAGAAAAAAGCGTAAAAGAATAATAAAAATAATAACTGAATGTGCTACTGAAATTTTGGTAACATTTTACAGTAAGTTTCTATATGTTAAAGTTAGTAATTTTTTTAGAAATAACACTGATATATTTATGAATAATAAATCTATCTATCTATCTATCTATCTATCTATCTATCTATCTATCTATCTATCTATCTATCTATCTGTCTGTCTGTCTGTCTGTCTGTCTGTCTGTCTGTCTGTCTGTCTGTCTGTCTGTCTGTCTGTCTATCTGTCTGTCTGTCTATCTGTCTGTCTGTCTGTCTGTCTTTCTGTCTGCCTGCCTGCCTGTACATTGTATCATAAATAAAACATCATTGTTTACAATACAGTTTTGACCTGAAAAAGAAAATTCTCTGCTACAAGACCATAGACCTACTACAGATCTCAAAATCATTATATCACATATACTTTTTGTTTATTCAAACACTAAGATATAACCCTTAACTATTAAATTGTGCATGATCTAATGAATATTCATGAGCTAAACTGTTGTGATGTCACAACATCTGTCCCACCTCACAACTGTCGCCAACTACTTTTTAAAACCAAGCTACCCCCAAGTTACGAACAATGACAGAACTTGCCACAACAGCAGCTGTTCACTTGTTCGATGGCTGTATAAATAAACAGGAGGTCACTGGTGGTGAGATAAATATTGTATCTGCTGTAATACAGGAAAGCTCTTCGTCCTAATCTAGCAGACAGAGCAATCACAACAGTGCAGTAGACAATCCTTTCCAAATAAATGCTGCATGAGTTTGTCTGAGCCGTGGAGGAACTGTTCTAGTTTTGAACATCCATCCACAAGAACACGTATTATTTTCAGTCTCACACACCACCACATGACAGGCATGCCGCTGCGCTACAATTCTGAAGGCAGTTCATGAAAATTGACTGCAATGTGCTCCTTTTCACTTCAGTTCAACTCAGTAGAGGAGGTGAAGCACTTTAAATTCATGTGAAGGGCAGTCACTCTCCCAGTGTGTGGTATAAAATTGCATAACAGTAATTTATCAGGTGCCATCTCTTAGAGACAGAAATGAGGGCCGGTCACGTGATCTATCAGCAGCTGGTGGATCCTCCCCCACACTCTCGCTGCTGCACGTGGAGCCATCAGTGCCATATAAATCACCTCGGAGACACCAGGTCGTTTTTCATTTCTAGCCAAGTGGCAATTTTGTAGTAGACTCCAAGCATGAACATTTTGCACACCGCAATATGAGTTTGTGTGATTTGTGAATGGAGTGATTAAGTGAGCATAAGACCACCCACCTTCCTCTGAGCGGTGTACATCAACCTCGGTGGATCTGGGAGGCCCGGGAAAGAGGAGGAAAGGATCTTTTGAGAATTCCAGGCGAGGTTAAATGCATTTTAATGGGTCTCATTCTCACTGTACTTCAAAAGAACGTCATTTCAGGTGCGGAACCACTGGCTACTGCCGGCTGAAGGCGAGGTGCTCAATTTCGTCTGAGTAGCCAAACGAATCAATCTAATTATGCTCGTTGCAGTAGAGAACTTGAGAAAACTTAGTGGGGCTTCTACACACATTTCAACGCCAGAAACACCTTGAGTTTTAGGTGTGAGAAAGAATCTACCAGTATTCTCCCCAGGGAGCCTATGCTAATCAACATGTTGATAGCGTGAAATACTCTGCATTCAACAGATTAACTTTAACTCCTAATTTTTAGGTACCTTTCCGCTCTTCTGCAATATGGGCATGTCAGTTATACTTTGCCTCACTGTAACCGATTCCAAAATTATATCTATGAAATGTTACAGTGCTACTAGCAACAATGCTAATGCATGAGATGAAGCACAGCACAAACAGATGGTTTTCTACAGATGTTTTTTTCAGTTTTTATTTATTTATAAAAGATTCAAAAAGATTAATGAGTTTCAGTGTATTAAAAAATAAATAAATAAACAATTACTAATGAGATCTGACTTGTAACCTAGTAACTGTTACTTTCATTTTTTTTTTTACACTTTCAATTCTATCAGTGAAAAGTTATCATAGTACCCACGGCTATACCCGTGCTTCAGATAAGGTGAATTTCAGTTTGCAATGTTCTGCATGACTATGAACAGTTGTCCTCTCTCCATGCACTTATTGCACAATAACTCAGCAATGATTTCAAATCCATTTCAGTTCGAAACCGAAGCAGTTCTTTTTTCTTGTACATGTGCTAATTATCGGGAGGTGGGCACTCTGTGCTGCAGCAGACACATCATTAAGCTTTAACAGGACCAAAGGTTATCCAGCCTCCAGTGATTCAGACAGATTGGCAAGGTGTGGACACTTAAAACACATCCATTCCATTTAAGATTAAGTTTACACCGTGCACCTCCCCCTGCTTTCTTGGTAGAGTGCTAATGAAGTCCCTATTTAGTGAGATCATCTATTTCAGTGACACCTGCTAAAATAGCCTGCTGCTTTTGTGTCTCAAAGCAGCAATTCCTTCTCTGACCCACAGAGGGCCAGTTCATGTCCCGTTTTAATTAATAAAAGCCATTGATTGATGGTAATGATCAATGGTTAACACACATCTTTGATTTTATGACTTCGGCAAATGAAGTGTCACTGATAAAACTTAATATGATGGATTTCTTAAGTGGGAGAGGCAGTGGAGCGAGTTTGAGTCATCATTCTCAGAAAAAACACTTTGATTGCATTCAAATGTGAACTTCTGGATCCCCTCTTTTCGTTCTGTGCTATTAGCTGCTGCCTGCTAAGAGCAACTGCTGAAATTCTACTTTCAGCACAAGTGTCAAGCCTGTGTCCCCTCCATTTTTTTTAGACAAGTGGAATTACAATCTATCCTCCAGCTGACCAAAGTATGATAATCCATGATTATCATTATGAAAAAAAAAGTGTGACAGAAATAAAACTTTCATGTGTCTAAATTTGGTCAGTACTATTCAATACTTTAAATTGAAAATTCGTTTAAAAAGATGAAAAGCTAGTTCAAAAGAACCACATTTATTTGAAAAATAAATCCTCAGTTACATCATAAATGCCTTTACTGTCACTTTTGATCAATTTAATGCATCTCTGTTAAATAAAAGTTTACATATCTTCTTCTTTGTAAAATAAATATACAAATTTTGAATTTTAGTGTACTGTATATATAGAAAGATCAGAATGTATATTATATTATATTATATTATATTATATTATATTATATTATATTATATTATATTATATTATATTATAAAAGGTCCATGATGCCCCTGCTTCTGAATAAAGTTGAGTCTCTCAAAGGCAGGTAAAAAACCTATGTTGAAAAAGCTCTATTCATAACACACTGGTCAGAATTATTTATTGCCATGTTAAGAGGCATCTCCAATTGACTATTGTGAGTTGGGTGTGAAGGGAATGATCTTTATACATTTCTAAATTTATTTCTAATTTTTTCATCAATAAACTTCTAAAACAACATTCCCTCAACTCCAGCTTTCTGTTTTATCTCTACTCCCCCCTCTGACACAAAAGAGGAGAGAGTCGCAGTGTAGGCGGCAAAACAACATCAAACCTGGTGTTGTGCCAAGATCTGTCTTTATACCAGCACCCATGAAAGCAGACTGAGGCACAGAGGCTCAGACCAGAGGCTATCTATCTGACTTTGGTGTGATCAAAAAACTCTTAAGTACATGCATAAAAGCATACACTGATTTTCAAAAACTCTGATTCAAGCATAAAGGAAACGGTTATAAAGGGAAATCTATGAAATATGCAGCACAGTACACACAAAACTTTCTTTCTTTGATATTTTAGTTGTAGACCTTCATCAGGAAGCAACAGGAAACCCCAATTGACTGTGCTTCCATGTAGCCATCTCTAATTTATGCTCAGAGATCACAATTTTGGGATTACCCAGGCTACAACACTGACTTAAACAAGAAAAAGAAAGATGGGTTAACGTTACCTAAAGCTTCCGGATGATTTTAAAAGGTGCATCCGTCCAAATGTTGGTCACTGCATGCTTTTGTTGACTTTCTGCTCTAATGATATTTTCTTTGAAGCTATTTTTGAGTCTTTGAAGCTAGTTTTGAACCTCACTTTGAATTCCTGCACTCCAATCAAGATCCACAAGTGCTTAACGCATAATGGGCTTCATTAAAAGAGGAATATGATGACAGAAAAGTTTCCACTGAGCATGCTTTAGCATACTTTATAAGTACAGTGTTACACTGAGCATACTTTATAAGTACCAAGTTACACAAAACAGTCTAGCTAATAGAATTCTAACAATGGGTATAGTGCTATAGAGGGACAGATACCCAAAAATAAAAAAAAATCTGTCATTATTTACTCCCTTGTGTGTAAGACATGTTTTATTTTATTTTTAATTTTTTTGTGACCTACATACGCGTGCAAAAAAAAAAAAAAAAAAAAAAAAAAAAAGGGAAGCCAGGGGTTCTTTGCATCCGTCATTGACTGGATGAAGGCAGATCTGAACGCAAGCTTACAGTCTATTGTGAGAAAGGGGCAAGACTTTAGCAGCCAAAATGACTGGTGAAGTCCGGCATTCATCACCAGAGAGACATCTGACATTTCACTAAAAGATTAAGTTGATATTTGGATAAAAAATAATTAGCTCAAACTTATTTTGTGCTTCAAGCAAAGAGATGATTGGTTCACTTGCTGCTTGAACTGAGGCAACACGGTGATCTGTAACGACACATTAAAGAGACAAATTACAGTATTTATTTATTTTCACTTATAATCTTTGCCTTAGTTAACCACTTACAGTGAGTTGAATTCAAACATTTTAACAGCCTGATTCCTGAACAAATCATTCATAATTGGATCAACCAATTATGAAAAGATCTGACTCAGATAAATGATTTGAGTGCTGTACTGACGGGCAGTTCGGAGCGGTGTGAGATCTCCCAGTGTGGCCATCTTCCAGTTGGACGCTGCATACTCTTACAGCCAATCTGTCAGCATATACATACCAGGACAGTTCATCTCTCTCGCTTTCTTTCTTTCTTTCTTTCTTTCTCATCTCAGTCTGTGTTTCTCTTTGTCTGCACCCTCATGCTCTTTCTTCCTTTTACCCAAAGTGTCACTCCCCCTTTTCATCTTTCTTCCCTCAATCTGTCTCTTTCACACCGCAGTTTCATGAGCAGGTTTTTAAGCAGTTATTGTACTGCTGGTCCTCCCTTCTCCGTTCCTCTCAGTCCACAGCCTTTTAGAGCAGAAGTATGAAAAATCATGACAATAGAGCCAAAGGAGTTTCCACAAACAGCACAAAGCAAGTGATAACTGGTCTGGCTGTGTAGCTGCGGGGCTGAGTGAAGGCCTGGCTCTCTGAGTGAATAATTGCTCAGGCTCTCTGGCCAAATTGAGGGCCTTGGACAAGCTGTCTGGTATGTGATGTAGGAGTCAAATGGCATGTCTGTGTGTGCAAGAGCACATGAGGAGGAAGAAAAAATGAGAGAGTAATGGAGAATATGTTTGTGAGAGAGAAAACGAAAGAGACAGAGCAAACGCTGAGGAGAACAAAGGGTGAAATGATACATTACAGCACATGCCATGCAGTAACTGCAGGGTTTCTATAGCCGAGCTCACTAAGAACTCAGCCCTCCTCTCTCTCTCATTAAGACATCAGTGTGATCTGGCAAATGTAGCATGACGACATGCGGCAAGTAATATCCTAATGATCGCACAATGGGCTTCACAGAGCCTGCAGAATGTCATCAATCTCAGCCCACAACACTGATGACAGATCACTGGAGAAAGGCAAACAATTATATAAAACAGCATAGTTACCAATCAAATGATAATGCAACACAGTATTACGCATCCAGAGATGTCTATTCCCAAACAAGATACAAATGAATACTCCCAGAATGCTGTAGTTAGATGTTTGTGAATGGTGTAAACTTTGCCAGAGCGGATTTGTTTGTCACAAAGCTAGTGAGAAGCTGGAGTTGAGTAATGCAAAATGACTATAAATACACTACTGTTCAAAAGTTTGTTAGTGAAAAGCTTCATTTTTAATGAATGCTTGCTGAAAAAAAGTATTAATATCTACCTGTACACCTTCATAAATTAAAAATTCAAATTTAAAAAAAAAAGAAAAGTAAACATTAATCTACACAACCTTCCATTTTCTACTTAAAATTACAGTTATATACATTTCTTTGCATTTCAATTAATAGTAATTCTACTTATCTACATTCAAATTTGAACGACTTGCAATTCCACAGACTGTTTGCTACCTCATTTATATTTAGGAATTGAATTGGTAATGATTTGTTCATAATCTAATTATCATACTGCACATCTGCACCCGCATCAACCACAGTCTGAAACAAAATGATGCCATTGGCAGCAGGACTAAATAAAAATATTAATATCTAGAAAACTTTTCCCGTCTCTCTGTCTCTCCTTGATTTGTGCTGATCTCAGAACTCATGCTTTATAACTATTACAGCGATAGCAGGCATTGACCAACAAGCCGGTCAGCCTCCTCTTTGTGTCTGAATGACTATAAAACAAAGAAATGAGAGTGAGAGACCGCTAGTAGGGTATATATCTTTCCATGCCTCGCTGCCAACTAACAAGTTTAATGCTTCCACAAAAAAAGGTGCTCAGTTACTGTCTACACTACAGAGGGAAGTCAAAGAAAATATACCCTGGGGGCAAAAGCAAAGATAAAATACAACAGTACAGGTGTAATACTGCAGGTCCAAAAATCTCTGTACTGCTAAACAAAAGTCTATTTTCACAACACTGTTTTGATTTGCAACCCTTTTTTTGGAGCAGTTTAAGTGACAGAGGATCCATGTCTCCCTATATCACTAATCATAGTCCACAGTCACTGCCATTGCATGTAAAATAGCAACTACAGTAATAGTTTTCATTTATGGGTATAGTGTACCTTTAAGAGGTACATATTAAAGTACAGTTGCTATTATGTGAAAAGGTGTACATGAAGTTAATAGCGTATTGTCACCCCTGCCATAAAGACAATGGGGCTCAGGGGACCAGTGTCTCCCTTCTGGAGGTCCTGGGATGGCGTGACTTCTCTTTCAATCAGCAAATGACGTAGTGTCTCCATTTGAGACTACCTGAATCTATGTGTTACACTAAATAAACCTATCCACACCATTTTCATTTTAAACAGTCTCCAACAATGGTTGGAATTTTAGCGTTAGAAGATTAAGTCCCCATTAAAACATTAATATTTGGTATTTTTAGTAGAAAACTAAACTAGTAAACTAGTTCAGCACTATGCTTAAATTGGGATGTCAGGGGCAAGGAATCTATTCATTGCTCTGAACATTTCCATTTAAAAATGACTTGGGTGATGAATGTAAGACTTACGGCGTGTGCAGATGGCCTCAACATGACGGACTACTCAGATCCACAATGCATTTATCAGACTTTTCTTGGGGAATATTTTTTTCTCACCCCCACTCTCTCTCTCGGGCACAGCTCAACCTTGCCCCTGAAGCTTTACGCCTTATGCCTCATGTTGTAACTCTGTCTTTAACCTCGTTCCCCAACTGCAGGCGACTGATAAGAGCAGATGAGACCCAGGCTCTGAGGAATTCCTGCCACACCACTGAACTCAAACTGCTGTTCAATGCAAAATGCAGCGTGAGCTTAGCACAGTCCCGCCATCTGCTCCCAGCCTGAGCTTTTCATCAGGATTCTGAAAACCCCTCAATTACACACACTTTTCTCAAGAATATCACAACTAATATCAAAATCCAGATGCTCATGTATATTCTGGGCATCTTCAGCTCACTATTAACTGAAACCAACCAATTCAACCATTTTCTCTGCAGAGCTGCAGTCTTTACGCTTGATTTTGCTAGGAATTATTATTGGACACTGACAGACATTTATTTACATCCACTCTCTGCACTTGCGTCTTTCCATCAAAATAAATGGTTTATGGGTTAACAGTTGAAATTTAAGAAATGACAACAGCCATAGATACTACTGTTGTAATTTTACAGTCATAAGTGTACAATAAAATTATTACTATATAATAATACTATATAATATACAGATAAAGATAGTAATATTTATTGTTTTGTTTTTTAGTCTTTTTAGTTATTATTTTTTTTAATAGTAGTATTTGTAGTATTTACAACCATATTGATGTGTAATCACAAGATCTTACCCCACTGGCCAGTCCTACAAACAAGCACAGCAATCACATTTTAATCGCAATGTAATCTTTTGTCAGAAAAAAAATAATAATAATTCGATTTATATATATATATATATATATATATATATATATATATATATATATATATATATATATATATATATATATATATATATATATATAACCAAAAACAAAATCAAGATTCAGATATGATTTTCAAGCTTTTCTTGTTTAATCATAATTAGATATTTTTACTGGGAAACAAGACATACCGCGATAAAATGTGGTGCAACTATTTTGGCTCCTCAGTGGTTTCTTTCTCTATATAGTGGATGTAGATCATTAAAATGGGGCACCAGTGGGCATTAGAAGCTGATATGAGGTGTGCATTGTGTGTTAGGGTTGATGGCCATGGTGAGGCTTTATCAGAAAAATGAGCAGATGTGAGAGCTGTCTGTGTATTGATCTACTCCTTTAAAAGAGGTTTGTTGCTGGCTCCTAAAATCCTTCTTGCAATAAGAGGGGAACAGTGGAAAATTACAAACACAATGTATTTTTGTTTTTTAATAATTCTTTGGTCAGTTAATTAACATTGAAAATATATGAATAATTAATGTTGATGCTTTATTTAATTTAATTTGACATTTTTTTTTTAAATGGCTGTGGATTCTGTCATCACATTAAGTAACATCTTGGTTACGTATGTAAAGGGGGACATTACGTCGACACTGACGTTAAGAGCTCTCACTTGGGAGTACCAGTCACCTCTGAGTAGTAAAAAACATGTCAATGAACATTGTTCAGCAGTGCAGTTCAAGGTTGTAGCAGGAGGGATGTAATGTCTCGTGACTGTGGGTGACATATGCCCCAAGAGCATCTGAAATTTCATCAGTGGGACCATTGTTTTCCTCCTGAATTCATGCTTAATCTAAATTGAATAAAAGTAGACTTCTCATGTTAACTTGACATTTTAAGTTTAGTATTTATTTAAATTATTTAAGTGAAAGAATTAAGATAAAAAGATTTCACTTTTAAGTCCTCTTAATAATTCACTTTTTTTAACAATTATTTTCCAAATGAGGAGAACATGAGAGAATCAGGGTCTAGAGAATAAAGAGTAGAAGAGCAATGGCATCGAGTACTCATGTATGTAAGTGCTACATTTGCAGTGTCACTCTGCCTGAAGGCACAGGCATCCCTGCTGCCCAGCACAGCTTGTAGATCAGTTAAACAGTGCTCTGCTCCCATTCATCACCACACTAGAGTGACAGTACCAAACACTTCTATGGGCCTCTCTCTTTCTCTCTGCAGGATTCTCAGGGCAGGGAACAGCCCCATAGTTCTGCAAACACCATTTAATCCTGCTTACATATCTGCAGGATGCCAGGCCTCCTGCATACAGCTAGATTCACCAGAGGGCAAAACATTTGCATCAAATCAAACACACATATGCCCAAGCAACCGTTTAGGACTGGAGCAAGTAACTGGTGATGCATAAGATTTGTTCACTTTTAAATGGTGAAAAAATGTTAGACAAGCTTTTTAACATCTTGGCTAAAATGTTCCAAACAAATACTGATTGTGTGGGAAAGCCAAATGTGCAAGATCAGTGATTGCAACTTGTTTTATACAGCCCCATTAGTAAGGCATCACTTTAGTAAAACCAAACTTGAAATTAGCATTATCACTAATATTATTGATGTCACTTTTAAACCAAAACTGAACCAAAGTACCACCAAGTAGAATAAACTACTGTTCGAAAGTTTAGGGTGTGACAAAATATTTAGCATGACAACTGTTTTCAACATTGAAAATAATAAGAAATGTTTCTTAAACAGCAAATAAGCATATTAGAATGATTTCCGAAGGATCATACGACAAGTAATGAGGAAAAATTGACATTGTAAAATATATTCAAAATAGTAGGGTATTTTCAAAATAATAGAAATAGTTATCAAAAAGTTTAATTTATAAAATAAAATTATCATATAATGAAGAAATGTCTTTCAATAAACCAAACGTGTCTTGGTCATACTACGTTTAGGCAGTTATTTATATTATACTTCTTACTTGAAACACCATACAAAAGATGCATTTATTATCTATTATTAAGCATCATTTTTAAGTATCACAACATTAAATAAAAACATAAAAATAATAAAAGAGTTCAAAATTATTCTTATATTTTGGAATTTTTTGTATTCTAAAATCAGTAAACAATAGAAAATTAATCAATTTCACTGCAAACAAATAATTTACTTAATAATAATCTGACAGAATGACATTAATCAGACTTAGATTAGTCAGATTATTTATGTTTTTATTTAAATAGAAATTGAGTGACACTCTTCCTCAGACAATATATACTTAAAAGGGTATTATACAAGAAAAGTTAAATGTCAAACACTGCTTTTATAATGTGTATATGACACAGGGCTCATTAATCAATCCATCTATCCTCCTCCATTTATCCACTTCCGGTTCACGGTGGCAGCAGGCTAAGTAAGGCTGCCCGTGCCCACATAGTACGTACCATTTCCCCACCCTCTACACCCCTCTCCTTCTGGGTCCTCCATTAATTAATATATAGGGGCATAAATATCAAATATTGAAATAAAAAGGATCTGTTTAGAAAACCTTTTCAAGTACCCCCTGGGACATATACAGTATACTACTGGTTGGGGAATGAAACTGTGTTAGACTAATGTTTACTGATAATATTCATATGAGGATCCTTCATTCAGGCTTGAATGATTTACACGGTTTGAGGCATTTAGATTCAACTAAGAAAGAAAGCTTGTTTTACAAGTCTGTGAATAGATTTAGGTGTTCAGAAATCGCTGACCTGACAGGAAAAGATGAAATACTGCGCTCTCAGCTTTGTTTGAGCCAGATACTCCTGGGAGGAGAGATCTCCATCTAACTTTCTCCCAATTACATCTTCATGCTTGTGGCATTGAAAAAAACTCAAGCAAATACTGTGAAATTAGATTTTTTTTTAACTTCATATACCAGAGGTGTTTGAAATGGACACAAGGTAAGGGGCAAAAGGCAAGTGTTTGACATGCCGGGCAAATGTCACTGTGTTTATAACCTGGAGTGGAAAGAGAGAGAAAGAGACCAGTGAGAGACCACCACCACAGATGGTATCCAGCGGCCTGCAAAATGTCAATGGGTTTTAACCTCGTTTGACAAAAGCAGAACATATCCTCCCAGAATATGATCCTTCAGTAAATGTCAGGGAGGCATTTCAGCGTCTCTCGCCATCCCTAGAGAGACAGCATACAAAACACAGCAACAACACGGGCATGAGCAGCAACAGGCGCCAACCATTGTAAACAGATTTAGTTGTGTAGTCATAGACTTCAAATTTAAAGGACGAAGAAGCCTATAAAAACAAGGTATAGCTACGACTTAGGGTCAGAGACGGGTGCATTTTTGCAGTATCTTATTGCATGTGGTATAAATGAGTGTTTGATGGACTGTGATAATGGGGTCTATAAATAACTGCTCCCATCTGTTCATCTATCAGCCTGCCTCATGGCAGCACGGATGACAGACCTTTGCTCCAAAAATCAAAATGTTGAGCTCCTTAACTTGAGGAAATATTTTATTTTGTTATTATCATTTACTTGGTTTTATTAATGTCAGGATCTAAAATGCCTTAGAAAATGCAGAAAGATGGGAGGCAATGGGTCAAATGATGTCATGACCTGTGGTAATAGATCAGCATGTCAGACATATCAGACTACCTCTCTCTATCAGCAGCAGATGTTTTAAATGTTCTGTAAACATCTTTCTCCTTGTGTAAGGACATCTGTCTGAGACTGCTTCAGTGGGGATTTCATATACTTTTAGCGTCTTCAGAAAAACTGAGCCACGGATCTTTTACATTTTCAGTCTAGCCCTTTGTTGGTTATGTTGAAGCCTTGTTGTTTGGGGTGTAATGGCTGAATCTAGGAGGGTATCAGTTAACACACACACACACACACGCGCATACGTACACACACAAAGCCAGGGATGTTGCAGCCACTGCTGAGATGGCATAGTATGTCAGAGAACGCTGTAAACAGCACTTTTCAGAAAAGCCAAGAACAGCACTTATAAGGGCACCACTGACCTCAAACAATATGGCAAAGTCAGAAAGAAAGAAAAAACAGTTTAAATATATGCATTTGACAGACACTTTTATCCTAAAGTGACTTCCATTACACTGGTAAACAGGTATACAATTTGATTGAATTGAACCTATGACCTTGGTGTTGCTAGCACCATGCTCTACTGTTTACGTACACTCTTAGGAGGAATACTCAGGAAATATGCACAGGAGGAACACTCTCAAAATATTCGTGTAGCTCAAACAGTCATGATTTTATTTTATTTTATTTTATTTTTTAAGAAATGTTTCTTGAGAGCCAAATCAGCATAATAGGCTGAAGGTTTCCATGACACTGAGAACTGGATTATTGACTTGAAAATTCAGTTTTGCCATCGCAGCAATAAACTGTGTAATATATATATATATATATATATATATATATATATATATATATATATATATATATATATATATATATACAGTGCCCTCCACTATTGCTACCGTTGGTAAATATGACCAAAGGCGGCTGTGGAAATAAATCTGCATTGTTTATCCTTTTGATCTTTCATTCATTTTTTTCACTCACTCACGCACACACACACACACACGCGCACACTCGTTTGTTTTTGTGAAAAGTGGGGACATCCCATAGGCGTAATGGTTTTTATAATGTAGAAACTGTATATTCTATCGCTCTTCACCAACCCTACCCCTAACCCTAACCCTCACAGGAAACATTGTGCATTTTTACTTTCTCAAAAAAAAAAAACTCATTCTGTATGATTTATAAGCGTTTTGAAAAATGGGGACATGGGTTATGTCCTCATAAGTCACCCTCTCCTTGTAATACCTGTGTCATACCCATGTCATTATACGAAGTTGTGTCCTGATATGTCACAAAAACATACCCACACACACACACACACACACACACACACAAACACAAACACACACACACACACACACACACACACTGTTCTGAGCAACACACAGGACTGGCGCTTCGAGTTTAGCAAAGGTCTGTCCAGCTAAGTGTGTTCTGGACAATCTCATCATTAAAGTAAAACAATTGAAAGTGGGAAGAAAATCTCATAATGAAATAATGGTTTTTCTCCAATGCATGTTGGCCACAAATATTGGCACCCCTAGAAATTATTTTGAGTAAAATATCTCTGAAGTATATTACAATTGATATTTACTTTTTTTTAGCACACCAGGGTGACTAGGAGCATAAAATTGTCCAGCCAAGACTTCCTGTTCCACAGGATTATAAATATAACACAAAGACCAAATACCCATTAATCATCCATAACAAGGAGTAAAAACAAAGAACATAGTTCTGATGTGCAGAACAAGATTGTTGAGGTTAACAAAATAGAAAGTAGCTGTAAGAGAATAGCTAAATGGTTGAAAATCCTTATTTCCACCATCAGGACAATAATAAGGGGTTCCAATCAACTAGAGATGTTACAGATCTGCTTGGAAGAGGATATATGTCTATATCGTCCTGATACACATTGAGGATGAGAGTTTGAGTGGCTAAAGACTCTCCAATGATCACAGCTGGAGAATTGCAGAGATAAGTTGAGACTTGGGGTCAGAAAAAAAAAAAAAATAATAATCAAAGAGCCCCTCGCCCATTTGTCAGACAAGACTTGAACTTCAAATGGCACTATAATGGCACTGACCATATGGTCAGACGAAACTGCTGCAAAAAAGCTTTTGAGCAGCAAAGTACCCCATGTCCAGGGTTAAATATACTTCTGGATCTTTTATGTTGTGGGCCTGTTTTATTGTTGGAGGTCTTGGTCGTCATGTTCAGATACATGGCATAATGTATTCAATCAGATACCAAAAGATAAAACATTTAAACCTGACTGCCTCTGTTAGAAATCTTATAATGGGCTGAGGCTGGATCTTCCTTCAGAACAATAAACCAAAATAAATATTAAAATCAACACAAAAATGGGTCAATGAGCACAAAATGAAACTTCTGCCATGGCCGTCCCAGTCTTCTGACCTGAACCCTTTAATATAACATTTGTGGGGTGACCTGAAGAGAAGATGCACCAACATGGACCTGTTTATCTGAAGGATCTGGGGAGATTCTGCCTGAAGGAATGGTCTCTGATCTTTTATCAGGTGTTCTCCAAACTCTTCAGGCATTATGGGAGAAAACTTAGAGCTATCATCTTGGGAAAAGGATGTTGCATTAATTTGGTGCCAAAAATGTGGCCAACATGAACTAGAAAAAACATTTATTTCACAGTGAGATTTTCCACCCACTTTAAATTGTTTTAATTCATTGAAAGTTTAGAATTTTGTGAATTTCTTGAATGAAAGATCAAAAGGATAAACAATGCAGGTATATTTTCACAGGCCTTTGCTCAAGGGTGTCAATAATAGTGGAGTGCACTTTATATTTATCTAGACAGACTTACTAAACAAGCTGCATTTCCCATCATTCTCTGTGGCAGCACTGAAATGATAAACACATTAACCATCGATTAATCTGATGCTCATCCTTTGCTCTTGATTCCATTGCATTAGTGCTATAACACATGCTATCTTTGTATGGAGTTTAAAAGCAAGCAAGAAATGTGAAAATGCCAGCAAGTACATCTTCTATCCAAAATCATTTGCACATCACATGAAAGTGACCATCACTTTTATAATTATACATTTTGAATTTATAAGTAGGAGCTTCCTAAGAGACAGCACGAGCAAAGGTATAGTCCAGAACCACAGTAAACAGAAGAACAAACAAGCTCAAACTACAGTAATTCATCAGCGAACACTTCTGAAACCATATTTACTGTGTGCAGAACTCTAAGCTACTTATTACTTTTGTTTACACAGAGAAAAAACATGAAAGGAGATAATGGAAGTACCTCAAAGGGATGAAAGAGGCATGGCCATTGTCTTTAATTAGGGTATTAGGGATGGCAAATTAATTGTCACACTTGACCAGAGCAATAAAGTGAACTTCCAGAGACAAAAGCTGAAGGTTTGTGGGGCTATTAATGTAAATATTAAAACCTCAGTTCTTTGACACTGATAAAAACAGACAGAAAAGACAGTGACTCTCTTTCCGATGCTGAAAGAATAAAGATTGAGAACAGAGTTTTAAAATATACTGCAATTGTGCATCCCCTGGCTTAGGCATACTCATTAAAAACACAATAAACAAATGTAAAAGTTCCCATTTCATCAAAGACAACTTTGTCACAGATGTATTATTTATCAATCACCAAGAAAGAGAAGGGAAGAAATGCTTAAAAATTGTAATAAAGAGCACAGCAGCATCATGTAAAGCACAGAAATAATCTGCATATCTTTTGAAAAGGCACACACAACACAGTGTTGTTTTGAATGGTTTTGATCTGCTTTCAGGCTGATTTAAAACTAGTTCTAATTTAAAAAAGGTCAATGGAAACTGTTATTTTATTTGGAATAGGCTTGCTCTAAAATGTAATTCATTATGGAATACATAGCATACTGTATGTTTACCTCAAAAAAAAAAAAAAGAATAAAGAACCATTATTAACTAAGTTTGAGAAAGAAACACAGCAAGTGAACAACTGTACTGAAGAAAAACTCTATTTCAGAAGGTACATAAATTGTAAATGAATGAAAAAAAGTTCTCGAATAGACCTGTATGTAATCCAGTTAATGAAATTGTGTTGTGTATCTGTCTAAAACTTCCATCTCATGAAATCTTTCCAGAGGCTTATTTCGGAGGTGACCTCATAACCAAGCGGGACTGATGAAAAAATGTATTGCTTTCTGAATCTGAGCTCTGCCTCGCCAGTCGAACAAACCTTATCATATAGTACACAAATCCACAGAGAGATAATTAAAATATCTTCACAAGAAGGCGGCAGCCCTCACCTGACCCTGTCAAGAGCTGCATATCAATGCTTTTGACGTCTGTTCTCCCCCGTGCACAGACGCCGTTCAACTTGGGGGATCTGCACGGTTGTAATGAGGTGGTCCGCAAAACAAATTATAAAAAAAATCTTAAGAATCATTTGCTTACATTTAAAGCAGACAGGTTAAGAGTCAACAGCATGATTCATGCTTGCAAATAACTTAAAAAATTCATAAAGATGGCTTTTGAGATTACATGCTGTGAAATCACAAGTGTGAAGGCTTCGAAACAAGGACACAGACTGATTTAAAATGTTATGGCACTAGCGATGAAAACTTAATCAAAAGATATTCATTTCACAATAGTCCTTCGGCATGCTCATGACTTCACTAAGGTACTATATGGGCTCAGGGGAGAGGGGCAAATCATTTGGTCTCGAGTCAAATAGAAACATTTACAGCAGATTGTGTTTGTTTCCGAAGGCACTCAGCTTCTCATGAAGAGAATGTGCTTTTTCGTGACAAAATGGCCCATCGAAGAATCCATAATTGTAGCTTGCTGCCATTATAATGTCCTATAAGCAGTTTCAGGTATAGCTTGCAAGCTGTAGTGAGAAAGTTCTTGATTAGGCATCGTTCCACTCAGTAATGCCTTTTAATGGAGTTTTTATATGGCTGTTCTGCATGCATATCAGAGGTGGCTCTAAGACAAGAGTTACTTTAATGGCTCATCAGACCCATTCTGAGCCCCACTTGACCTGAGGAGCTACTGTGTATTATAAGTAATTTGGTTTAATGATGCAAGAGGACTTGTGTTATTGGATTTCTTTCATCTGTCAAACCTGTGGTTTTGATGATATTGCATCTCTTTTACCACTCTATGGCTCTCGAACTTCAAAAGCTTTCAAACCTGGCGTTAGTGATCTATCTATCTATCTATCTATCTATCTATCTATCTATCTATCTATCTATCTATCTATCTATCTATCTATCTATCTATCTATCTATCTATCTATCTATCTATCTATCTATCTATCTATCTATCTATCTATCTATCATCTGTCTGTCTGTCTGTCTGTCTGTCTCCAATTATCCATATCTGTTTATATACCCATCTATATCTCCATCCATGTCTATCTGTATATTGTTCTCTGTACATAAAATTTCTTACCAAACTTTCTGGAACTGAATTGGAATTTAAAAGGCATTATCAATTCAGATGTGAATGTCACAAAACTCTGTTGTGAACCAGAAGATGGGCCCTCAAGTGGTGCAATATCTTCCATTCATCTTTTAAGGTTAATTTTACTTTGTAAATTATAAATCTGTTGGGTTTTAGGGGGTACTAACATTGACCTGTGATGTGCATAAGACAGAAGCAACAGATTCTAGGAGAAAGGAGAAAACTCCTTTTTATAATATTTCATTTGCACTACATAGAAAAGCCATTTACCAGGCAAAAAGCACTCCTACAGCATCTTTACAATGTGAAGCTAATCAATATTTGACTATGAGATTACTGTTTGACATGATTGAGAATCTGTGTAAATACATTTAGTTAATCTCTGTGTGACATAAAAAAGTCTGTATATTTGCTGCTTAGATGCAGCTTCTATGCAGAGTGCCATAGAAATCGCTCTAGACAGGCCAATTTAACCGTAACATAATTGGCTCATAATGCCGTGAGGGGGTGCTCCATACGTCAGGGCTTGGCAGCAATGAAACAAGCACTAAAAAAGGATGAAAATCATCATGAGAAGGTGCACCCTATTGCCACAGTGTACATAGATAATGACAAATTGCTACAGTACAAACAAGCCATTAGTCTTCAGAAGTTCAGAAGAGAAGCCCTTTCTTAAGGCATTGTATGAAGAGATAAGGTCTTGACTACAGATTTTAAAGAGCCAAGTGTGTATATGAAAACAATTCAGGATCAAGCATTACCACGCTGTCTGGGAGAGATGGAAGATACCATATCAGTTCATCAGAGCCATTAAATCGAGCAGAAGAATAAGCCAAATCTGATTTTTATCTTAAGAGGATCTTAAGCATGACGATAATATGTAAATTTCCCTTGGTAAAAAGAAGAATGTCACCTTCATGGTAACGTGCTCAGATATTTGCGTCTGGAAGGAAAGCAGCCATGGTCCTCTGACCCATAGGAATCTTAGGAGACATTAGGACGAACGGAGGTGTTCAGACCTCCCGACCCTGTAGTCAGTGCTGATTTAAAAGATCTATTAGGACCTGACAGGCATGTAACTGCAAGTGCAGTCATTAATTTTAATTTAGTCCCCTGAATATACCTTCTCTGTTCATTTAATGATGAGAAACGATCCACTTTTTTAAGGATTCTGGTTAATTTGGTTGATTTAATATTGATATATTGTCACCATGGGCCACCCCCATGCCTTTGTGGGCCTTAAGTCTATCTCCAATAGTTCTCTACTAGATACACACAAAAGACCGCTTGAAAACAGACACTGAATTAATTCAATAATGTAATTTCAAACAGACTGTCATTAGTTAAATGAAGACACTTGTGTTGTAATCTCTCCCTGCACCTTTATGTTTTGCCATTTTGGAGCATTTGCAGCTTGTGGAAGTCCTCCAGTGAGACTTTATTTAAATCCCTGTTTGCATAACATAACACAAATCCTTAACCATATTTTACTGATTTGCTTTGAAGGCCATACATTGTGGCAAAAAAAAAAAAAAAAAAAAAAAAAAAAAACAGTTAATGGGGACATCCACATAGACTAATGCAGTTATGCACATTCTGCTGGGAATAATTAAAGTTAATGTCAGCTCTTGCCAAAGGAACTGTTCAATGCAATCAGTTTTCTACAAAAATAGAAAAATAGAACAAAGTAGGTAGGAACAAATGGAAGTAATATAATATGACAATACACTAGAAAAAAAAGAAAATAGAAATTACAACAATAAAGTAAGCTAGAACTAAAATAAAATAAAATGGCTATGCACACAAAATCACAGATAAATCACAAATCAAGAACAGCACTTATTGAAGAGGTTAGTTTTCAGTCCTTTCTTGAAGTAAGAGATATTGGAGATTCCTTAGAAAGAGAATTTGATAATTCGGGGGAGGAAACTCTGAATTCCCTGCCTCCAAATGTTGACAGTATGGAGGCAAAATGGGGAGTAGGAGTGAAGCAGATCAGAGATATATTTTGGAGCAATGGGAGAGAGCTTTGAAAATGATAAGGAAGATTTTACATTGAATATGATAAGAAACATACAGCCGGTGTAGATTGTGGAGGATATGATATGAGAATAATTTTTTTGAAAAGATGGGAAAATCTTACAGGATAATTTTTTATATAATGGACCTTGTTCATATACTGGCAATGTTGTGGAAATGAAGAAAGGAGAGTTTTGTGAGAGAAGAAATTCGTGAAGTGAAGGAGATTGTGGAATTAAAGGGGATTGACTGCAGGTCCAGGTATACAAAAATGTCCACTTCCATCTCGCACACAGATACATCTGGACACTTCATGGACCGTTGTGGACCACAGATGCCCGAAGTATACTTTGGCTTTGGCTTACATGCAGTTTTGACCAGCAAATCTCCATCAATCTCCAATGACAGATCACCAAAGGTTCTGGTATTTATATTCACAAATAAAATGTATTTTTATTTAAAAAAAAATCAGTTTATTTAATAATTAGCTGGCTTATCTAGGTACAACACCCCCAACCCCAGTTTTTATTTTTTTATTTTTTTTTTTTTCTTAAAGAAAGATAGAAAGAGATCTGTGGGATCTGGTTAATGGAGATTTTACCTGGTCAAATAAATTATGTCTAACAGAGAACAAGACATTGCTGGTGAAAAAAAAAAAAATATGTGTACCACAAATAACAAATATTTCATTATATACAGTATTTTTTTTTTCCATTAGGCCCTGCAATTATTGCCCCAGTAGTCTGTAATCTTGCTATTTGTATCAACCAGAGTAAAAGAGACATTTTAGAGCCTCTTTTTGCACAATGATAAGTAAATAGCAGTAGTGTGTATCGAGCAGTGGTCAGCAGATGAACTTGAAGTCAAGCAAGTCACTACAGTAGAAATCACAGACATTAAAGCTGCGGTAGGGAACTTTTGACGCTCTAGCGGTTAATAAACAGAACTGCTTGCGTCTTGCGGAAGAACATCGTAGCCGGAACTACTTCTCTCTGTTTATGTCCATGAAGAATCACAAAGGTACTGGGTTACTCCGCCGCGGTACCCCCGAAGCAATCTAAAATAGTCAGAATATAAACACTTATTATAGATGTACCCTAGTGATTCAGGACAAGCCAAAAACACGGTTTGGAAAATGGATTCATGGTGTACTCGCTTATTATATACATTTTTCTACATTTTGAACACAAACAAAGTTACGGACCGCAGCTCTAATTGGTTGATTTCTTACCGGGAGCGGTCTGTAACTGCAAATGGCAATAGGACCACATTTGTTCGTGAAAGGTCTCAACCCACTACCATTCAAAATGTAGATCCACATCAGTCTAATAAAGAAATTCATCATTTTTAAAGTAAATGCAGCTCTCATTGAAAAAACTCAGCTGATTCACACAGATGTAGGTCAAGCCATAATACTGACTGTATAATAAATTGTGCTCTTAAATGTCAACTCCTCTTTGTTTATAGTGCACTAGATGAACATTTTTCTTCTGCACACCATCAAATTGCCCACAGAGGGATTCACATCCTCCTTTCCACAACTGAAAAGCGCTAGCATGTATGCTAGCAGCTGTCCTCTAACAGCAGGGGCTGTAATAGCAAAACCCAGGACTAGTCATTAACTGAAGCACAGCAGTTAGCTAGGTCAGAGAGATGTGAAGGTCAAGGTCCTCATCTTAGCAAACCCCAGCATTGTGATGACTCCACACTTTCATGCAGTCAGTGGTTATATGCACCCTATCAATGGCAGATTAAGCTAACTCATTCACTGTAATATTTTAAAAGGCTTGATAAGTCCCACACTTAATACAACGCTTGATTTCACTGCCAAGCAGCCGAGGTTTATCCACACTGCAGATGTGGTTTCACAGGCAGACTTAATAGCTTTAAGTGGCTTGGTATTATTCCCATTCAGTGTGCTGACTAAGCCACGGGCAGAATTCCTCAACTGTTCCAGGATCCCCCTGAAGCAAAGCTTCTAATGTAATTAAAGGGTAAAAGCTTTTGAAAACAAATTCTACTCTGTCATGATTAAGATCTGGCAATCCTGTTTACACTGAAATATTGTCTACGTATAAAGGCAGTAGAGAGACCAAACACTCCCATTAACTCATCCTTAAGAAAACGGTCTCTGTTTTCCATTTGAGGAGCACTGGGTGTCTAGGGAAAACAGATCTAACGATCTCTCCATGACATCACCAAAAGCTGCAGCGGACCTCACTCATACAACCTCTCCTTGGAGACAACTTGTGCTCGCAGATCAATTGAAATAATGAATATGTTTTTGTAGCAGATCAGTCACTGCCACTTGTACATCTTGAATGAGGAAATTAAAAGTTGGTTGGTGGGGTGAGGGGTAGGGAACAAATAGGCGAAAATGGCTTACTTGGATGGCGTTCAAAAAATGTTCCTGGGGATACTAGAGAGAGACACAGAGGCTAGATTTTGGCAGCGGTGGCTGTTACAAAATTCTTTCTAAGTCTAATCACCTGGATAAATGAGATGGATATTGATTTGTTTATATTAGCATTTTCAGTTTCCTAGGGTCATTGATTTGGTGGACAGAATAAGGTTCTGAGGTCAGTTTCAATTAGCATATGCGAGTTGCTTGGTTAGGCAGTGTTTCTAACTCTCCAAAACAATACTCTGAAGACTTTATCAGGACTTTAAACATATGCTCCACTCGGCCTTTAATTTAAGTAAAATATGAAAAGATTGGCTTGGATTTTGAGAACACAACAGAAATGGCCACTGTAATGACTTCTGAGATTGAAACTATTGGACAACTGTTTTCAACATTGATAATAATAAGAAATGTTTCATGAGCACCAAATCACATATTATAATTATTTCTGAAGGATTCAAAATAAAGGCTCCTGGATATTCTGCTTTGCCATCAATAAATGCCAGAAATATATTTCTGCTTTATTAGAAGTTTATTAGAAGAAAACTGCAGCATAATTAAGTTACTTTTTGGGACAAACTTCTTGTTGAGAAATAATTACAACTTTAATGCACTATGCTGCAAAAACAAACTAGGTTCTGGAATGTATGGAGAGTATATTGTCCTGTTGCCCAACCCATATAAATGAACAGTGGGTGGGAACCAATCGGATGGTTCTCTCAATAAATTATAAGCATGAGGAAACATAAACTGGGTTGAGAAAGTGGATTTTCTATATTCTTTCATAAGGCTGAGTGAAAACTCATTCCTGAAAACCTTCAGGGACATTTTGAGCATGAGATATGCAATATCAATAGCCCTCATCTCTTAACTGAGAGCAATGAACCTCTTCCCATTATTGCTGTGTCAGCAATAAAATCCAGGGAGAGACTCATTATGACGTATTTATATGTATGACCTTATTATTATTTCATTCATAGCATTAATATCTTTTACGATTTCCCCAGCAGCTGGCTTTTTGCAGATAACCAACCAAAATGGCAGAAATAATATCCTACAACTGGCTGAATCAAGATGTGTTTGCACATAAAATTGTTTCATAAATTAAATTAAAACTTGCCAGGGGTTTTGTAGATGAAGAATCTCTCCTAACACATTTCTCAAAACAAGTAAAAGGTGACAAACTGAATGGCATATGAAACTCTGATTCAGGCTCGCAGTAATGTCGTCTTGCACACAGAATAACACACACAAACAGATCTGGGCACACACACCTTGCACAGCTCATCCGGTTAATGAACCAAATCAGAGAGAGGAGGAGGATACTGATTTAGCTGCAGAATTGTTCTCTAGAGATGCTCACATTAATTAAACTTACATGACATCAAAATCTGCATCTGTCATATATCATTGAAAAGCATGAGTTAACACTTATCAAAACATAATCATCTTAAAGCTTTTACACTGGGGATATTATACAGTATGCATTCATTTAAAAGATTAACTTTTTCAACAGTATGTTGAAGTGATAAAAGGTCGACTCAAAACGACAAAAAGCATTCAGACATTCATTAGCAATCACACAACACAAAAGGTCACCAAAAGGTAAATTCATTAAGATTGAGCCATTTATGTACAATATTGATTTGAGAGATCTCAACAACAACAACAAAAAATGTCATTAACATTACAGCACACTGTAATGGACTCAAAACCCAATTAGAGACATCACTAATGCAAGCATCAGGATTCCATTAAAAAATGAATCATCTCTTCTTAAAGTGGACGAAATACAAACGGTTTCATATTAATCTTGAGTACCTATAGAGTAATTTTGGATTTCTGAAGAGTCTTTAGTTTTATCGGATTTATTAAAGGAAGATACAGCTGCTTCTCTCAGAAAAAAGTCAGGCTCCTGGAGGCGTGCCGTGGGCAGAGCTGAAGAGTCACGAGCATGCAAAGCTTTTGCGCAGTGATCATCTGCAAGCTGCGACATTGACATAAAACAGGAACAAAAACTTTATTGACAAAGTAACTATGGCTGAAAAAAATCAGATCCAGCCATCTGCAGCACTGACGATAACTTCCATAACCCGAATTAGCATATTGGCTGCTCTTGCAGAAGTGGAGAAGTGCCCATTTAAGGAATTCCACCCTTTATAGCTTCATACAGAGCCATTCTTAAATGAAAAAGAATGGCCCTGTATGACTTTTTTTTTTTAAGTTTGGCCATGTTTATCAAGATTACGTGAAATAGCATTAAACCCCCCCTTTAACCGGGTATAAGCACTGAGAACAAGTACAGTGAAGTACTATGAAAGCCATTTTCCACTACATAAGAAAAAAAAAATCATGCTTTGATAAATTATGAATATGATATAAAAAGTCGAAACTATGGAATTGAGAACTAATAATTATGAATTCTGCTCATAAAAAAATGTATCTCATAATTATTACTTAATATCTCAATAAGATTTTTAATCATAATTATTTCCCAAGAATGATTTTATTTCTTATGTGGTTGAAGGGTTTTTCCATTAAATACAGAACTGGGGACCACTTAGCAATGTGCTGTTCTTCATCAGGGGCCAAATGTAAATGCTTTGACAAGCATGAATTTTAAATCTTCACGCTTACTGGCACATTTATACAGTTACTGACACATGGACAAACTTTTCAGGAGTTGAGTGACTCATCTCTTTCTCACAATAAACTGCTATGCAGGTTAAGTGGACTACATGAGATGTGCTCCTTAAGAACTGAAATTTTGTTGCAGATAAAATAAAAAAGCAGAATTGATTTAAGATAAAAACTACATTTAAAAATAAATTACAACATTTGTTATATATAAATAAAATAATTTTATTTCGGACAGATGGGTAAATTAGGTGGTCAAATGTAAGTACAGTGGCAGTGCAGTGCAGTGTGCGCTTCTAGTTTAGACATCTAACAGTAATGGCACAAACTTCATGCTCACACCCCTTGTTCGTTGATGTAACATATAGACAGAGGTTGCATGTTTACCTGTTTTTAAAGTAACAGTTCACACTACAAGAAAAATGTTGTCATCATTTGCTCACTCTCATGTCGTTCCATGATTTTCTTTCCTCTGCAAAACTCAAACTCAAACCCATCAGCTCTTTTCAATTTGGTTGGATATTATTGATGTGATATTTTGATGCAAAACTGATGAATTATTTGAAAAAGTGTTAATATCTTTTAAAGGCATGCAATATTTTTTTTATTAAAATATCCAAAAACCACTAGAACAGTGTTATATATTTTGTTGACTTGTGTACTTACATTATCCCAAATGTTTTGAACAATGTTTAAATACAGAGAAAAAAAACAATGATGTCATAACCTCTTGATTTGTTTTGTAGAAAACATGAAAACACCAAAGACACTTTAATATGTTGTGCATTTTAAAAATACAACCGCACAGAGTATCATCTGTATCTAGTATGATAAAACATGCTGTTTTTTTTTTTTTTTTTCACCTACATACGCACGACCGGAAGGATCATTAGCTCATCCATGAACATGATTTATGCCCAAGTCCCATCGGATTGCATCAGCTGTGGGGTTGAAGACTACAATTCCCATGATTCCACACTCAGTGTCATCAAACTATGCCTTTGTTTCTTCGTTTTGAATATGCACCCTCTAGCGGCAAAATTTTTTACATATTATGCCTTAAGAACATAAAAAATACTCATTAAAAGAGGTTTCATTTAAGTCCAAAGGCCACAAGCCAATGCTAAAAGAGTCCATAGTCTCAATCACCATGAAATCCAAATCAACAATTCTTCTTATTAATGGAATACTGCAGTGTTTGTTAGAAATGATTTATATGTGCACATCATTCTTATAGCTAACTACCTAAATAAATAAATAGTGTTCTTTAAATATAACATGTCTCTCATAAATCTATGGACATGATCATAAGATGAGTCAACAAAATAGGCATTTCAAGATGATGTGAACTTAAGACATTCTAAGTAGCACTTCCTGTGATGGATGCACTTGCTACGCATCGGATGGTAAATACATGCATGACTTCACAGAAAATCTCCTGAACCTTAATGAAATTTAGCCTCAGATGATCTTAGTAAAAATTTAATTGCACCACTGACACAAAAGCAGTCAAATCATCTACATCTGTTCACTGTCCAGTCATTTCCTCCCCCTTCATCATCATCAACACACCATTAGCGCCAAGAAGTCTCTCGGCCACTCACAAAAAAAAAAAAAAAAAAGCTTTTATTCTTTTGTACACTATGTCCAATTTGTGATTATGAAGATGTGATTTCAGATGGTTACAGCCTGTAGTCACAATTATTTTGCAGTGAAGAATGCATCATCAGAACCATAATTATTGAAAAGAGGAGGCAAGGCAAGCCTCTCAAAAGCATTCAGAGAGCACATTTATAAGGAGATAAAACATCACCACTGACATTCCTGAAAAAAGACTTTCACATTACTGCTATATTGAGTTCAATCTGTCACCTTGAACCCATCACCTTGTGAGTGGCGACACAGTCTCTTTCAGGCAGCACTTGCAATCTGATGCCAATATTGAGTCTGCTTCATGAAGAAACAATTGAAATTCACTTAAAACCGCATGTCCCAAAACAAGTCACAATAAGGAAGAACTTTGTGTGGCGTTTGTTTTTGTTTTTTCTTTCTTTCTTTTTCACAGTGCAACAAGAAGATTTGTTGATTTGGTCCTTGGTATCCAAGTAACATCACAGCATGCAGCATAAAATGTAGTTAATGTGTCTAGGTGAGGATATAACTGTAATGTGGCTCATCCAATCAGAATTTAGAGTTGAAACTATTCATTTATAATGTTAGTCTCTTGTTTTTGACACATGACAAATAATGTAAAATCTATTGGTTTTCAAACATTACATTTGTAAATAGATCTTTATACACATATGATATATACTTATTTCTTAAAACATCTTATGTTATCATATTATATTATATTTATTTCATATGTTTTTTCAAGATTTCATTTAAGATTTTGGTCATATATACCAAGATATTTAATTGAAATGTACTGTAGTTATAGATAAAAAAGACTCCTTTTTACTGAATGAGTCAGAATATGTTTTGTACAACATGTTTTTCAATTTTTTTATGCACCACTGCTAAGGCACAATAGCCTGTGAAGATTTCCAGTCACAAAGACCTCCATAACAAAGGTTCCTTTGACCTACTGCAAGAAAGAAGCAAAATAATGGAAAAATCATATCAGTGTGGGGTTAGGATTTAAGAATCTGGTTCGTACCCTTTGCCTGGCCTTGGTCAAATTGCATTTTGCAGCGCACAATCTGGTTATTCGAAAATGGAGAAAAGAGTGTAAAGAAAAAAAAGCTCATGTCATCACCATTGATCATCATCTTATTGTCAGGGTGCGGAGTTAGTTCCCTCCTGTGACCTTTAGCAGTGCAGGTGGCTAATGCTAGTCATCCAGGGAAACGCTTAGCTTGTTATTTTAAAGTAAAGACAGCATAATCAAATTGATTGTGTTTGATTTTGCATTAGGTGCTGTGGGGTATATTAAATATTAATGTTGAACAGACTTGTTTTCATTCTCCTGACAATAATGTGTAACATCGGCTTAATGTGTAAGTGTATACTAGCATTAGAAAAGTGCTCACATGTCACATGTGGAGGCAAAGAAGTAATATTGTCGTAGAAAAACTCCTATTGAAATACAAAAAGTGACGCCGTCACTCGGTGAGCTAGCAAGTTTGGGTTTGTAAGGAGCTCAGGCAGATCGGGCTGCGAATGACTTCTGGTGTCCATTGTTGTGGCAGTATGTTTACAGTGATAGCTGCCCTGAGGGCTGGAGGAGTGGGCAGCTGCTGAGGCCTGTCCACCAACAGCATGTCAAACCATCACCATGTTTGCTTGCTTCCCCACTGGGTAATTGAAATGCTCAACCACCTTATTGGATTCTCCTTTGCCAAACATCTCACTCACTTTTCTGTAAGAAAGCCAGTGGCAAGACTTGTTTTCCTGATTTGTTTCCTTGCTACTCCTTTCCCCTTCACCTTGTTTTGGAACTTGCAGAGCCTTCAGCTTGGACATGATGAGCTCTGTGTGTGGTTCAGCAGCACAGGTATCCCAACAAACTTTCTCTTTCCCTCTCCATGCCTTGTTAGGATTGTGCTGTCTCAGGGCCTTGTATTGTCTGACAATGTCTTGATTTATTGGACTGTCTGTTCCTGGGGTTTCATCACCGTCTTTCAGTTGCCAGTATCAAGCGGGCTTATTTCAGGAAAGCGCTCACTCTGAACTTTAGGTTCCACCGTCTTTACATAACTCCGCTTCACTTCTCTTACTTCTGCCACATGAGAGGTTTAGAAGCATTAGTAATGGAAAGACAGTTAAACTCATTTCTCTTGTGTGAGATACAGGAGCTATATATAGTAGTGGTTCTCAACCAGGGAACCGGAGCACACAAGCCTCAGCAAACTCCAAAGGGGATTAAAGATTATTAAAAATTATTTAATATAGGACAAAACAAGCATTTCAAATTAAGATATTTCTCATTTAAATTCACCACCTCAACAACTGTTTAAATTAAATGTATGCATTTAGTAGACGCTTTTATCTAAAGTCACTTACAGTGCATTCAGGCTAACAGTTCTTACCTAACCTGTTTTCCCTGGAAATCAAACCCACGACCTTGTGCTGCTAATGCAATGCTCTGGAACGGTTTCCACTGTCTTGTAGGGCCCGAATATATGAGAATGCACAAACTTCATGGCCATTTTTTATAATGAACATACATTTTTATAGTTATGACAAGCTCTAAAATATTTTATTGGGTAGAAATTGTGAGTAATAAAGTAGTAGATATCCTTAATCTTCATCCAGTAAATCAGATGTGTCAAGTAAATGCATTGGTTAAGAACATTAAGCTCCTAAAACTTCTGAATTCTTGTAATTGAATCTACAAAAACTAAGAGTGTCTGACCTTCCATTATTGTTGTTAACAATGAAGGGTATTGAACTCAAAAATGGTAAGGACCACTATGATACAGTACATGGCTAAATCAAATATCTGTAACTTACTTGAATAACAGCTAAATTTCAAAACTGTTGGAATCATGGAGTCAGTCTTTCCTTTTCACTCATCTGGGAAGGTTCTGAACTAGATGTTGGAACATGGATTCAGAAGTTTGCTTCATTCAGACACAAGCTATAGTGAGGTTAGCCGAGGACAGTGAGAATGAAGTCTAGCATTTCAAAGGTGTTTAGTGGGGTTCAGGTCTGAGTTTCTGTAGGCCAGTCAAGTATTTCCACACCACACTCAGTAAAGCATCTATATTCAAACAGTATATAGAGTTGAATATGGGTTTTACATTTAGTTCAGACACCATTTTAAGCCCCATCAACTTCCAGGTCTATTCAAATACAGATACAAAAACAGATGATTTTTTTCATTGCAACAGACACAGATACACACCTAATTGCCATATTTGAGCGTCAAAAAAAAACAAAAAACGAAACCTGTCCTACCAAAAATGTTTAAGGAGATTATATTACTGTATGCTAGATGCACCTGACAGTTATGGGTGGAGCTTAACCTGTTAATTCACACATTCTTTTTGCTATGTAGTGTATATGAATCTATGGCTCTGTTCCAAATAGAACACTTCATGTGCACCTGAGGTCTTACAATGGCCTGCTCGTAAGAACTGTGTCATTATGGCCTTACTAAACAGTTTAACTTTTGAATCAAGTGAAACAGACACAGGACATAATCAATAAGCTATATATTCAGCTTTATTGGACAAAAAAATGATGCATGTTTTGAAAAAAAAAAATGTTAAGTGCATTTTAAAAGGGAACTGGTTTATCAGGTCTCTGGAGGGTTCTCTATTTGCTGAGCAGAGAAACACTCATGCTGAGGTGTTTTCTCACATTCACATATAGTGTAAAATCCTTTTACCTCTCACTCTAAGGAAGAGAAGGGTGAATTCTCAATACCCCCCCCCCCCATTCATTTTATCACTATGGAAGATTATCATCTTTTCATTTCCTCTGTGAATGCAATTCTCAAATGCTGGCAACTTGTGATTGCCACAACACAAAGTGAAAGGTCAAAACTGAACTGGTTTAAGAGAGATAGATGAAAATATTCCAGTGGAGAAATATTTCTATGTAATGTAAATTTCACTATTACCAGCATCTGTTTCTTTGTATAATATAGAGCTGGGTGGAAATGTTCAGTGCAACTTGAGATATCCAGTTAAGGCAACCAACTCAATAAATCACTACTATTGATCTCCAAAAGAAGCCGCTTGGTCTGTGGTTATCACAACGAGGGCAGCTCATTGATTTGTGTTGACTCTCAAATAAAATGTGCACTACAAATATCTGACGAATTGGCTGTCATTTACAATTATGCTATAAGAAATTAGACCATGCTAAAATACAGGATATAATTATTTCCAGACACATCATAATCATAGTACTGCTGAATTTTCACAACTTTCCTTCAGTCAATATGATTATCACATACTCAGTCCATTGAAGGGAATTTGTTGCAAAAAACAAATGGAATGTCACCTGGTTCTTGGAGGCAATTTATAAACTATTATAGAATGTACTAATATTTTGATAAAGCCTTTGTTACATTTTTTGTTAGTAATTGCATTGTATATGTGTACTGTATGTATGTATGTATGTACTGTGTGCATGCATGCATGTATATAGCCCATAAAATTATTATTATTATTATTATTTTTAATGAAATCTAATTTTGATGAGTATCACTAAATATACAGTATTTTCTTTCATTATTATTATCTTGGAAATTGTATTCACATTTTGGTATTTCCAAACAGTATTTTTAATAAGACATCCCAACATTCACAGTAATTAAACAGTGGTTTGTAGATAATTATAAAATCCCTTTCTGGTATCATGTGAAAATCTTACTGTCTAATGTTGTCATGACAACAGAGTAGAAAGATTGCATATAACTTTACACAGACAGGGTCAGTAAGCAATCTCATCACGCTACTCTCATGTTTATTCATCTGCTGTATAATCGTTATGTTGAAAGAGTATGTATTTTAACATTAACTTCCAATATATGTAACTACAATTCTTTTTAAAACCAAGGGACAGGTCTAAATTATTTTCCGTTGCAATCAACATTACTGTACATCATAAATTCAGTTGCTAGAGCTCAACATGAACCTTGAGGTCAAACAGACAGGCTATGTATTTATTAAATGATGTCTCGTAAAGCTTATGTAAACCCATAAAATGGAAGGGTTTGAGACAGGTGATGTAGAGGAGCTGTACAATGAGATTAGCATCCTCTTTGTGTTTAATATAACTCAATCAAGCAGATCCCCAAGGTTTAGGACTCTGTTACGGCCTGTGACATCGACAGAGGAAGGCCAGGGTGATGTCCCTGTGTCACTGGCACCAGACGCTCAGCCTGTGATGAACTAGCCAGTTTGGAGGACAACAGATAACAGAAGAGCATTGAAAGAGAGAATCACAGCATACAACCTCCTGTTTAATATTTTTATGTGACAGTGAGCAAAGAGCCAGACAGATGAATGATCCTAGAGAGGACAATGCTGGGGGTGAATGCTTGTGGAATTGCATTTTTAGTTTGAGTGGCAAAGAAAGAACTGTGAATTATGACTTGTTCACACCAAGAGCAATAACTATAACCAAGTATTAAATACAACATCTCTCTGGTGCAAGTTCTTAAAGAAAAATTTTGGCTAAGTTTTGCAGACATTTTTTAGTGTAGTGATGTTTAAAGCACAGCTCACATAAAAGTCACTTTCAAAGCAAGCGTGTAAATCTTCATGTTCATGAGAAATTCCTGGTTACATGCATTCAGACTGAAATTTGATTGGATTCACACAGAAAATTCCAGAACAATGGTATATTAGAGTTTTTTTATTTATTTATTTTTTTATGCTGATCAATGAAGAAAAGACTTTCAAATATTAGTATTACATTATTGAAATCGAATGTTTATCTGTTTTAACAACTTTTATCTATATTTATTGAGCATAAAGTAATATGAACTAACAATGAACAATTTGTATTTTTATTAAATAATGTTAAACATTATTAAATACTATAACAAATGTATTGCTCACTACTATTTAATGTTAGATGTCGAAGTGTATTTAAACTTCTTAAGTAAGATTTTACATCTTATTTCCTACCAAAACCCAGTACAGACCAAAGTTATTTAGTATTTTGATCACAATTTTAAGCAGTTTTATAACTACATGCCAGAAAAAAATATCCTAGTAATTCAGTGTTAATAACAATTTACTATAATATGAATAATGTTTTACTTTAAAAAGTAGAATATATATATATATATATATATATATATATATATATATATATATATATATATATATATATATATATATATATATATATATATATATATATATATATATATATATTATGCATTTGTACCATATACAGTGTATTACCAAATAAGTTTTTAAGTGGACAATGGGTCTTGCATTTTCTAAGAATGTATAGAATGGCCATATTAAAATCATAAGTCTTGTTGTTGTTTAATTCTTCCTAACAGGGTGGATATATATTTAGTCTAGTTATTGATAGATTTTGTTTCATAAATGATTAAGTTTATTCGGTTGATGCTGAACTTGATCAAAATCATTAAATAATCATCAAATACTTTCTACATTTCATGTTGTCCAAAAGGCACCAGATTTCAGGAATAGCCCATCTATCTTTTTGTTTGTTAGTTTTTTTGTTTGTTTGTTTGTTTTACTTAGAAACAGTTTCAAACAGTAATGTCAATGATTAATGGAGCACTAAACAAGAAATGTCCCAAGTTTTCTTTTTCTTTTTTGCTTCTCTTAATCCTTGTAAAGACCATGCATAAAACACAAAGTGTTTTGAGGTTTTTCACCCAGGAAGCAATACATTTGCCATGACATCTCAGCAAGCAGCAACAAGAACAAAGCCATTTATTATTTTTCCAATCTAAAAATGTCCCTGTTACACATGTTAATGTTATGGTAAGTACATGGATAAAAGAACACCTAAACAAATGCTACACCTTATGAATAATGTCACAGAGCTTGTAAAGGTGTACTGAAATGTAGTGGGAATAGCTAAGTGACTTTGTCCCCATGGTTCCAAACACGCAGAGCTGTTTCCTGCGTAGTTCATTCACAGCTACTGCAAAGATGATGAGCTCACAGTATGGGCTAAACAGCACTCTCTTTTCAGCTGCCATCCTTTGAATTACATCATAAATCACTCATAAGTGGTGAACAAATGCCTTCCTGTGTTTCAAGTATAAAGTAGTGGTGTTAGGTTGATGGGAGTTATGCCGCTCAAATGGGACTTTTTCACCTTGCAAAAAAGTCTTTTTATTGGCAAAATAAGAGATTCTGAGCACAGTCTATTTACCGGACGCTGAGAAACAGATGAGCAGTACTGCGTAAGAAGCTTAAGTGGGAAAAAACTGAGAAGTCAGTGGTCTGTTGAGGAAAGCTCATCATAAACTTGGTCAGTTCTCCCACCCTCTCAAGACCCAGAGTGCCAAAGAACTGCTAGAGTTTAAGAAGCTTACCTCCTCATCAAACACACACACATAAACCTAGATGCATGAGTGCATACAATTCAGACCAGCATACAAATGTGTGGTTTACATCCCCCATCCTTGACAGTTTGAATTTTAAGGACAATGTGATTAGAATCACTAAAGCACAACCCATAACAAAAGTGGCAATTGTGAGGAAAAAAACAATTAGCAGATGTGTGCAGGTTAACAGGATTGAGAATCTATAAGACTCGCTCACCTTCTAGAAAATGCAGAGTTCAGATACAATTACTGATGGATGAGTCTGCTGGTAATCTGTGGGCTTGAAGGATTAATGATGATTAAAGGGTTAACACATTCGCCCCCATTTTTAACCCTACTCTTAGTCCCAACAAAGAGCTCACATATAAATCACTGAACTGCTGTAAGTTAATCAATAAGCGCTAACTGTAAAAGGCATTAGCACTTTACAGTATTCAGTGCATGGTGTGTGTGTGTGTGTGTGTAAGGCTGCGGTGACATTATTCATGACATTATCCATTTTTCACACACAGGCAGCTTTGTTCATTGTATATGTGTATGTTTCTTTAACTTTTGTGCCCCGGAGGATGATTTTTATTAAAATCAACATTATTATGTGAGGATCATATTAAAACTGTCACTTTTTAAGTTCCAGACAAAAAGACATTCAATCTTAAAATATGCAATTTATGAATTATTACTGGTTTAATGGGTTTAACACAGGTTTGGAACTACATTAGGGTGAGTTATTAATGACATAATTTAGATTTTTGGGTGAACTAACCCTTTAATTTCAGAGACGTCAAATCGCCATTGGAATGAATCTAATGATGAGTGGTGGGGAATTATCTTCAGAGAGAGGAGAAATGCAATGCTAGAACTATATTATGCAAAGAACATAGTTCTAAAGTTATTTGATGTACGTAGAGAGAGAGAGAGAGAGCATCTCTAGGCTAATCTGTCTTGAAACGCCATGTGGATATCTGAGTTTTTTTAACTACAAGGACATTTTTAACACTCTCAAACTTTCTACTCTGTTTTCCTCTGTCACTATAGAGACAAACACTTAAAAATGGCTTTATAGAAGAAAACTTGTGAACTTAGCTTATACCTGACAATGAAACCAGAAAAGGTTTATGTCCTCTGAGTGATATACAAGCAATTGTACTCTGAAAGTGTGGTCATTGACCTTGCGATGAGGCCCACTTCTCCATGAGCCAGAGTACAAAATGGCATGCTTGAAAAACAGTGCTACTCAGGCACTTTAGCCAGAAGCTACAACCTTACGGACACTTTATACCAAATATATCTTAATTAAAGGTGATGAAATAAGGACTTCTCACTGTAATTCATCCACTTAAAGGACAAGCAAAATAACCTATGTGTGACTGGCCCTGCACAGTGACATAAATTATGTGGCCCGTCATCATTAGCTACACGCAATTTTGAAACATCTCTTGAGTTTGTGTAGCCAGTTAAAGTAGAACAGCCATCGCTGGAGGATCTCAACAAACAAATTATGCAAAGTTGATATGCCACAGGAAGCCTTAACCTACATTCACCCCAGGGCTCTGAGCTGCATACTGAGGGGGGACAAACAGCCAAAATAACATAGACATTTCTATGCACTTCTTTGTGTATGCATGCATGCACACACTAACACACATAATGTGTGAGAGAGAGAGACTTAGAAAGGGAGGGTTAACCTCTACAATAGTGAACTAAAAATTAAAGTACTGCCTTGCCCTCATCGAATTCAACTGAAGATTTGATAAGTGGTAATACAAATCAGAACAAAAGCTCCAGATGAGTTACTTTTGACATATTAATTGCTTATGGTATAGTAAGTCCTCCTTACGCACAAGTTGTAAAGTTATGACAGATATTACTCTTGGTTAAAAAAATAAAATAAAAAAAATGGAGATGCTCGGCGCTTGGCTTGACCCTGCTAGACCACCTGCAGAACGAGGACGTCAGATGGGTCATGGGCATTGTCACGGTTCATGAATGCACCGTCTCCAGCTGTATTCATGTTACATCATGTTGATTGTTTCATGTGGGTGTATCAGCGGCAGGTGCATCTCATTCCAACTGCCTATTTAACACCCTGTCTTTCGTCTCTTGTTTGTCAGATCGTTGTTTGAGGTCCTCCGTGTTAGATGTCTGTCCTGATTCTCATGTTCCTGCTCTTGCTTGTCTCTTGTTCGGTCGTCTCTCGATTGTTCCTCTCTCACACGGATTATCTTCACCTCTCAAGGATCTACCACCACCGTCATCTCTACCAGCGCACTCAACCCACCTACTCACTGGTCTGTGCTGCCATCGAGGTCCCTGCGTCACTCTCCAACCTTCATCCATCTCATCTCATTACAATAAACTCTGTCAACTTGCATTTGCCTCCTGTCTTCCGTACCAAAGTGTTACAGGGATTGCCCCGATTATGGAGAAGATGCAAGAAGCGCGCCTGCAATGGTACATCCATGTCATGAGGAGCCATGATGACTCAGTGGCCAAGAAGACTGCCTCTCGCCTCAGCCCGCCTGGCAAGCGACCGCGAGGAAGGCCCAAAAAGAAATGGATGGAGCTCATTCTATATGATTTGCGGACCTGGGGCATCATCCCCGACGATGCCCACAACCGAATCAAGTGGCAAATGGTGTGCCAATTGGTGGACCCCGTAGTGCGGGACTAACGCCCGGAAGAAGAAGAAGATTCGTGTATAGTTATTGTAAAGAGTTACCTAAATCTCACCAATTATTTTTTCAGTTTAAAACAGTAATATTGTGAAATATTATTACAAAATATCATTTTAAATGAATTTCTTTTTAATTGATTTATTAATATTATTAATATATTTATTCATGCGATGGCGAGGCTGAATTTTCAGCAGCTATTATTTTAGTCCTCAGTGTCACATGATCTATTAGGAATATATACAATTTTGGTTAAAAAGTTTGGGATCAGTAAGACTTTTAATGTTTTATTTTTTGTTTGTTTGTTTGTAGAAATATATTATGCTCAAAAAGGCTGCATTTATGTGATAAAAAATGTGAAATATACAGCAATATTATGAAATATAATTAGCATTTTATATGTTTTATTATTGTTATTATTAATAAACTTTAAAATATAATTTATTCCTGTGATGCAAAGGGATTATATCTTTATATTAAGTGGCCTTAACTACTATGTAGTTAAATTTTAATTATTAATTTGATACAATGCACTTATTGTGTACATAAATGTTTTTCTTATATTTGAAAAATATCTTCACATAATTACATCTGTAATTAATTTCTGTAATTACATGTATAATTACATCCCTTACACCTTAACACACCCTTAAACTTACCCAGCACCAAATCTGTCCCTAACCTGTTTCCCACCTCAATAGCAGCAAAAAAAAAAAAAAAGTTGGGTTGCACTTTATTTTACAGTACGTGTACTAACATGTACTTATAGTGTACTTACAGTGTATTTATCTAAAAAACGTTCTGGTAATACAAGGTAACTACATGGGGTAGGGTTAGGTTTAGGGGTAGGTTCAGGGTTAGTACCTAGTTATTACATAGCTATTGTAATTACTATAATAAGTACATAGTATGTACATGAGGAACAGGACTGTAAGTTGCAATACAATATGAACACAATAAGTACATTGTATTTATTTTTTGATGTAAGTACATAGTAGTTAAGGCCACTTAATATAAAGGGGGACCATACAAAGTTAAAATTTTATCAGCCATTACTCCAGTCTTATATATATATATATATATATATATATATATATATATATATATATATATATACACACACACACACACACACACACACACACACACACAATAGTCTATTTTTAATGTGTTAATTGTGTAATGTGTATGTGAAGCTGTGCTTTTTAAAAAGGGCACGGTAAAGCTGAATAGGTTCATGACGTGAAATGAGCAGCAATATTTATAATACTCTATAACACTATAATGTTGGAAATATTATACTCTAAATATAAAAATTTAGAAATCTGTATTCCTTTATTGCATTCTGCAGTTAGATAATGTCCTGCATTATGTAACTGCATCATGCTTTTAGTTTTGGTTCTTGTAAATTTATAGTATTACTGTTAATGGGTTTGTAATTCAATTTGACTATAATATAATGTATATAATTCTATAAAGGAATAATACAGATGTATTTTAAGACTGTATGTCTAATAGTCTTTCTACACAGCTAACTGGTCATTTCAGAGGTCAGTAATAGAAAAGTTATCGGTGCTCATCTAGTTTGATTATACTGTACCTAATGACCAAAAAACATTCAGCATGCAGTTTGAATTTAGAGCTTAATTCTCCATGGCAACATCTACCTCATAGTCTCACGACTTACAGAGCTATAAAGAGAAACCGATAAAGTCACAACACTTTTCATTGTTACTTTTTAGTGTTCACTTTTTATTTCTTAAAAAGCTTTGCTGATGCCTCAAAACAAGTTCAGAGCTAACATATTTAACAGCAAATGTTTTGATAGAAAGTGTCCAGATGGGATTTGAGCTCATACCTTGCAGTAGTTACACCTACAAATTACGGTGCAATGTACGAAGGAGTAGAGGAGCAAGTGGTTCACGACGATAAGCATTAAACATGAGTCATTACGCGGCTACACAGCACGAGCACTTCTACCATTTCCGAGAATTATCACAGCTCCGTGAGCTCAAGGAAAACACTGTTTGTTTGCCATACATCATCTGGGTCTTCTGAACCATTGTATTTTGTTCTGTTTTGGCCATTTTCTACCTTTGTACTGGCACAGGCTCAGCAGGGACAGATAAGAGCTAAATGCGCAGCTCCAATCAGAAGTATCTTGTCGTGCCTCACACGCGGCGACCTGGCCTGCGGAGATGTCATTCACTTATCAGGAAGGAGAGAGCAGAAGTCTCTTTCTCTCTCTCAATCTCTACCTGCCGAGGCCTGACAGAATACAGAGGTCTATAGGGAGTCAGTCTCTGATGATAACAGTCCAGCTTCACATGTCGGCAAATAGGTTTCCATTTCACTTTTGCAGTTCACTGGTGCTTATCCACATAAACATTCCATCAGCTCATGTAGCTAAGAATTGTAAAGAAAGAAATAAAAGGATGTACAGAGAGAGAGAGACAATGACTGATTATGTACAGCTTAGGACTGCACAGTTCTTGTCATGCGTCTTTTCTGAAGCAGGTAAAATGGTTAGCAGTGCACTAAAATGCAGATTTAGTCTCAAATCTGTCCCAAATGACAAACTTAAAGCTGCACATTCTGATGGCACAATCCTCCCGACAGCTGCTGTCCAGCTCTGGCTTAGAGGGGGACTGCATTCTCCCAGAATAGAAGACCAGAGAAAGGAATTGTAGCACAATATCTGTGTTTGGCTCCATTTGGGACCACCATGTAGGTGGCAAAGGTAAGGACTTAATTTGCATGACTTCTTGAACAGTTACAGTACACATTAAAGAACTTCTGCTTTCATTTTTGTACAGTTCTTATAGACGGTGTGATGACGGAAATATTTGTTTTAGTGACATGAGTCAGACGAATTCAATATAGACAGACCTAAATATAGATTATTGAGATCTTTTGAATTATTATAATTTTTTTTATTAAAAAATGTTTTGTTACAATGAATTATTTAAATGCAAAGTTACAATGAAGACCTTTTCATTTGTTACAATATATATATATATATATATATATATATATATATACATTTAATTTTATTAAATGCTTTTGAGGGTTATATTAATTTATTCTAAATAAATATAATAATAATTTCCACAAAAAAAAATATATATTTATTGAGTGGCAAAGTGAAAGCAAAGTGAATTTACAACATTTTAGTATAGAGACAAATTATCACTATTAACCAGTTACTTTAAGAATGCATATTACTAGCATATTGGTTGTTTATTAGTACTTAAAAAGCATTTTTAAATGCCTTATTCTGCATGAACATTATAAATCCTTTATATATCCATACACTATAATCCTACACAATACCTGCACTTAACTACCCTAAGAAAGGTTGTGGGTTTGAACCTGGTAGGTATTGTACAGTAGGTGGGGGGAGTGAATGTACAGCTCTCTCTTCCACCTTCAAATACCATGACTGAGATGAGACCCTTGAACAAGGCACTGAACCCCCAACTGCTCCTTGTGTTCACGGTCTTTGTTCACTACTCACTACAGTGTGAGCACTTGGATGGGATAAATGCAGAGCACAAATTCTGAGTACGGCTGACCATACTTGGCCACACGTCACATCCTTTCCTTTCCTAACAGTGAGAACTGGACCTTAAAATAAAGTGTGACCAAAAAAAATCTTACCGAGACCAAACTCTTTAACTGTGGTTTTGTCCTCTGTTTGGACATCTTAGTCAAATTTCAGAATTTTTAACATACAAAAAAGAACAAAAATGAAGATATTTTGACATTATCTGGTTTTCAAACATACCAACAGTTTATGTAAAAGAATGTAGGAGACTTATTGACATCCACTAAAGATCACCTTCTGGCCAGTTGCTGAAAAGTAATTGCTTGATATTTTGTCATCCAATGCAATGAAATTCATATAGATGTTTTAATTTCCATTTAATGCAAGAAGTCCAATATTCATCAGTTTGCACAAACAGAAAGACGTTAGTCATGAGAATGATGAATGCATAATGATTCTCTTAAAAATGGCAACTTGCCACAGATGGAGAGGTACACCCCAAATCAATTCAGTAGTTAAACATAAATGAAAAACAAAAGACATATCACCAAATGCATTGGATCTCTTCAATAATCTATTCATTTCTAACCTCTGTGGAATGAGCTTAAAAATCAAAGCGTGCGACTTGGCATGCACTTAGTTGATGAGGAGTCTTGGTTGCTGCAGCAACGACAATTATAACAACCACTGCATTGAGGGATGCTTATGTTTTTCAGTCTTTAACTTGAGCAGCTGTACACGTTCTGCATGCATTATCTGTAATTTCACACTGCGTTTCAATATAACATCATCTGCCTAAGTATTTCTCAACCATTTTTAGATAATTAAGTGGTCAGACTTCCAGTAAGCCATTAAGAAAATCGCACAAGCATCAATACTCTTATTTTAAGCCATAAGGCAAATGGCCATTTATTCTGTCACTTCCAATGGCAGGGTGCTCTATGGAGCCAGGAGCCTGACTTCTGTTGAAACAGATCTTGCCAAAAAAGTTTTCTCTTCATGGCAAGGTTTGCAAAAGGCAATTGTTTTTGTGGTGTTCAAAATAAAAGCAATCTGCTTTGGATCACAGAGTTTGACCTGGATTTGATTCCCCTAGCTTGCTGTAGACACTTCTGTTTGAAACTCGGCTCAACTTCAAACTGTCAAAATACACCAGCACTTGAGGAGCTGGAGATCGTGCTGTATTATTTCTAAATCCGTATCCAGGAGAGAGCAGATGATCCACATTTTAGCACAAAATGCCCAATGTGTTTAAAATGCAAGACACTAAGACACAAATAGAGCAGAACCGTAAACACTGTGAACACTGAAATGTCATCTTAATCTCTTTAAGCTTCAGTTCTCTAAACAAATACTCAAGCCTCAAAAGGAATTTACCCTGAATTTGCGTGTGATGTTCGAGGAGGAGGTTTATTTTTTTATGAGATGAAGCCGTGGGAGTGAAGACGACCTCAATGAAATGGAAACGAACCCCAACTGGTTTGGTGGATTCTTGTGGAGCTGGCAGTCTTGTGTGAGGCTTCAATCTGAAATGAAAGTCTTAGACAAATGTTTAATGCATTTATTATGACTTGGGGTGATTTTCTCAGTCACCTTTTCTTCCATACTGCTCTCGACGACAGCTCTTCAATCATTCACCCAATTGTGAAATGCAACACGCCATTAATACGCTTAAAATATGGAGCAAGCAAGCAAAATAAATTCCAGACAAATTGTTCTCATCCTGAAATACGCGACAAAGCAATGCATCAGAGAACTCTTTCATCGTTTTTAAAATATGTCTGACAGCTGAAAAACCTAATTGCTCGGATCCCTCGTCATCTCATTAAGAACCATAGGTGCATCTTAGGAAAAAGTTAAATGCATTATTAGTTGAGCTGGCAGGAGATGGAGTGCGAGCTGCACCATGGAGGGCTTGGCATCAGGTTCACACTTGTACCGAATAAGTTTCTCTCTTCAATCAAAGAACAATACATTTGAGCTACGCTGACAGCCTAGACAGCTGACAGACAACCGCCATCACCTAATTGGTGGCAGAGTGAGCGGGTATAAATCACTCTCTCACAATAAAAGATAAAGGCTCTAGACAGATTTAAGGTGGGAAATGCATCCTGAGTGGAATCAAACGGCCATTGTTAGAGGACTATAGTTGCACTTGAGAAGCCTTGTGCTTCGCAGATTATTGTCCTGGCCATTTTAGCACATACCAGGCCATTCACTTCAACCTCTCTGCACCTACTAAGTGGCAGAGGTAAGGAAAAAGAAAGAAAATGGATTGATGGATGGGACGAAGATTGAAAGGGAACTTAAGATAGCTTTCGATTTGTTTCCCTTTCGCCTGAAGAGCAGGTTAGTGTGCTCGAGTGCGATTCGGGGAATTGAAGACCCCTGGCATCAGCAAACACAGATATGACTAAAGTGCAGTGATTGCTGACTCAGGACCAGTGAGTGACATCTTTAAAGTGAATGGAGGGATGCTTTTAGAGCCATTGTCACTAGAAAAGACAGAATGGGATGTGACTTTAAACACACTGCTGACTGTTGGGTTGTCTGGGGGGTACGGTGACGAGTCGCCCCGGGGGTATTTTGTCCTGTGACACACCTGTTCTATATATAGCAAAGTGATTGCCACAGCGCTGAGGGGATAAGAGCTGTTCATCTTTCTGAGAGGTCATATTTAGGGTTGCCAACTTCAGCTGAAGAAAATAAGGAACACTGTTGGTTGTTTTTAGGAAAATATGCACTTTCTTTATACTGTATCACATATGGCATTAGAGATTCAAGTAAACCATTGGAGGCAAGAGACAATGGAAAAAGAATGTCTGCAGTATATATGTGTATCTATAAAAATATGCTTGACTGAATTGGGTGCTAAAGTTCATTTGAGATGCAATCACTTAAATTTCAGCTCACTGACAAATGTCAAACCGAACTGTCACACATCATTACCTACATGTCAGTTTGGCTCCCACCTTTCCTGGTGCAAATAATAACACTGGAATTATGACTGTATGTAAATATTCAGACTGATTTCATTGTTATTTTTAGGGTACTCATACATAATTTTTTCAATATTCTATTTTTTTTTTATGTTCAGTTATACAATGAAACATGCAATATTGACATGACAGAATCTAAAATATAAAAAGTATTTAAGTTCGCTTTAGAAACATAAACATCTTTACCAATTATTTATATTCAATTTGTTTAATATATACTTTAAATTTGTATAGTTATATTTTACTATTATTATTTATTTATTTACCTGAAACTGTCAAATTACTATTCAATATGATAAAAATACTATTCAACTAGTATTCAATATGACCTGAAAAGCATTTGTAAATATTTGCACATATTGTGTACCATGAAGCTGTAAACTTCAAAATGGCCTGACTGACTCTCTGACTCTGATCTCTCCACATTTACCAAAAACACTACACACTACAACCAAAAGTGCAAAAAGCCAACAACTAGTACTAGCAACTCTCCCTTGATGTTTCTCCTTAAATGTAGCATCCATGTAATTAATTTCAGCCACTTACACAAAACTGTGTGTGTGCTTCACATCCAATTTGCTTTCCACCCTAAATTGTACATTTTAACATTGTCTTAAGCCCATTGCATTAACACACACACAAAACCATTTTGTAAGAATGGGTCAGTAACCCTACACACAAAAAATGGACTGAAAAGGCAAAAAGCGGGTAGAATTCTAATTCAGACTAAGGTATTGCTTACCCACGGTTGTAAAGAAGTTATTAGACTGTGGATAAGAAGTGCTCAGCTGTGGTAACAGTGAGCACTCACATGGATAATGCCATTCACTGTAAACTGAGTAGCAAGCAATATTCTGATGCAAGCCCCATAAAATGAGAGTGAGTTGAAACGCTGTGCATGCCAACGATTATCAACAATCTCACCTACTGTTTTTTAGCGTAATTACCAGATGGTGAGGCTAATTAATTCTCATCCCTTGAGAGGAACATTATGTTTTTACAATCTTATAAAACCAATTCAGAATCGTGGGATGTCAAAGAGAGCAGAAATTTCTTCCCCGGAATATCAAATGAAGTTCCCATGAGAGCTGTGGGTTTCTCTCGGTCCCCAGAGCGAAGGCCAGATCATTTCTAATACCTTTACATAAACATCGCTATGTTCAGAAATTAAACTGTGAGCACTCACTGTGTGCATTGTGGGAATCTTAAATCAATGTGCAACACCCAATAGAACAATAGAACAATAGATAGAATGATGTGATTGTGCTTTAACACTCCACTGCAGAATGCAAGAGAATGCACATCCACAGAAAATGGTATGTGTATATATAATTCATCTATGATAAAAGCACTATAATGGCGAAATGATACAATGTTCAACTACATCTATCTCTCTAAGAAATGATTTACAGAAATTACAAAGCCTCTATTAGCATATACAATATAAATGAACAGAAACCAGAAATAAAACAATAGAAAAGTCGGTAAAGAGAATCATTTCTTACCACAATATCCTTTAGAAATAAAAGCACTTCAAAACACTCCCTCCCTCTTTTCTGCTTTTTTATATAGAAATTTGTTCTTCTCTGTAATCAGATTGTATGTATTGTACAGATGACCATAAAATTTAATAAAAAAGAGATTGTGTTGTTTGTAAAACCCTTTCAAATTTGAAGAGGTCACACTAGGTTTGAACCAATAACCTTTCACTTAGTCTAGACCTTTAACCACTATGACAAACAATATGAAAAAATGCTAGTGTAGACATTAAAAAAGGTGAAAAACAGTAAGCCAACACTCTCTTCAAAGTCAGCATGAAGCAGAAACATAAATGACAGACTTCAAATTTAAGGGAATGTGGCAGAAATGAGTCGAGGTGAATGGCAGAAGCTGCTGTTGGCAATAGTTGTGTTAGTGTCCTGTTATCTGTTGAGCGCTTTCCCCCATTGCTCTAAACACAATTCTGGGACTGTATCTTAAATCTACCATTTCCTTTGGTCCACATGCCCACAGAGTCTGTTCCCAACGTGATTGTTCTGACTTTCAAATAGTTCTGTCTGCCAGCTGGGATCAAAAGGGCTAATCCCTCCTGTGGACGCATCCTGTACTCACTAAAGCAGGTATTACTGGCACAGTGTGATCATTTTTTTCTGGTAGGGTCTCTGATGCCGTAGGCTTTCCTAGACAGGGATAAACACGATTTTTATTAGTGTGCTGTATTTGTGGGCCACAGGTGTTTGAAACAGCAATGTCTTAGATCGTGGGAAACCTGCAGCATCCCTGGAATAAAATCAGTTTTTTGAGGAGTAATTAATTTTTTTTCTGTGATGTCATACAGGGCAGATTTCTATAAATAAGTGCCCTGAAGAAAAAGTAAGTATTCAAAAACAATTGTCTTTTATATTTCAATTCATTTTCTGAATTTGAACTGGATTATAGCTGAGGTAGCAGTTTACATTTAAGTACATTTTAATATAACTGAAATTTAAAGAAATCCAAATAGCAGGTTTTTGTGAAGGATATCGACTGGTAGAATGAAAGAAAAAACAATAAAACAAGACAGACAGACAGACAGACAGATAGATAGATAGATAGATAGTCTACACTCAAATATATATATATATATATATATATATATATATATATATATATATATATATATATATATATATATATATATATATATATACCAAAACTCATTAAAAAAAAAATAATAATAATTCATGCAATGAAATGTATTTGAGTTGGGCCAATACACTGATGCATTGATTAAGTGTTTTTTTTAAGCATTTAAAAAACATTAGAACAGTAGAAACAGTAGAAAATAAATAATTAGGCTACAACCTTCTACACTCAAAAAATACATATAAATTAGATTTACTTAACTTCTGACATTAGTCGATTTGTTAAGCATAGCCATGCGATAGTTTTGTTGCATGAACAGCATGCCTGAAGTAGTTGTTTTTTATTAGTAAAACAAATTAGATTAATGTTAGCAGGTCCTAAACCCAAGCTCAACACTTTACCAAAATGGTAACCCCTAACAGACCAGAAACTGTTTTTTTTTATTTTTTTATCTATAGTATGTCTGTCTGTCTAACCTTTTGAACTTCCTTTGTGTTGTAACGAATTTTGTTTCAAATTTCAGGTCATGAATTGAAAATAAACTAATTCTTCAATCCTGAATTTTGCACAAGCCATACCAATTACACGAAGGAAATGAAGGATTTCATAGAGCAAATAGATTGTGTTTTACTGCTTTTGCTTATGTTCTCCAGCCATTCCCAAGAGTGCTAATAAGAAACACTGTATGCTACCGAGAATGAATTTAAACATCGACGTGAGTGTATATTTACAAGTATACAGCAAATTACTGAGGAAAAATAAGGTGCCACATTGCTGGGGAACAAATACTGTGTTGACAGGACCTGTGAGAAATAAAACTCCTTGAATATCTAAGGAGCCAGCCGATATGGATTCATTCTCAAGACACTACTGACATATTAGCTATCCTGATTCTGACAGAAGAATAAATGCCATTAGAATTCCCCAGCTACTCTCTCTGCGCCCACACCTTTTCAGGGCGGGGTGGAGACGGCCTTGCTCCACACTCCTGATAATGTGCTCCTTTCCTTTTTTTTTCCCCCAGCATCCTTTTTTTGCTGACTGCCATTATCTACCATTGGTGTAAATGTATTCTAAATCACTGTGCCCCCTCCATGAGGACCTTCAGAGTAAACCTCCCACTTACCAGCGCTCCCTGTGGGAAAGCAATCACTCAGCGTCAACACACCTTCGCAGATGCCGGGAGTCTCGTAGGATGTACCTACCTTAACTAAGGTCGTACCGAGCCACTCATCTTTGCATCTGTTGCATGGAAACAGCGAGAAGAAAAAGAGGCTAAAAATGCTAACAAGCTCCTTGGAGGGTTTCAGTGGTGTGTAGCATCCAGAGTGACTGGAGGTCAATCAAAAAGTATCTCCATTACAATTATGAAAGTGAGGGAACTGCAAATATACACTGATTGGTCCTCTGGCTGCCACTTTTCAGGCCCCAGGGTGTTCATGCACTACAAAAGCCACATGACCTCTGTTATCTAGATGGCCCTCCTGTATAAAGTGGTGATTACCGCTGACCTCTAAGCACTGGGAGGAAAGACGGAGAGACCATTCCCTCCAAAAGTACACACATGGCAACATGGCCGCCGCAGGCTCTTGAGCCTGCAAACTTCCACTTCCATCTGTTCTTCACAAAATTATTGAAAAAGAAACCGGGTGAGACAAGGTGGTCGGGAGGAAATCTCTCCTCAAGCCAAGCGTGCATCCTTGTGATGACAGACTGCTGGAGGCTGAGCATCATAGCAAACAATGCTGTTAGATTTATAACAAGAGACCCAGAGCACTGGCTGAAGGCCATCTCATGCTGAGAGCTGGGAAATGTACACAAGATGGATGACACAGAGCGACCGGTAAATACTGCGTGAACAATGAACCTTTGTGGAAGTGAGTCACTGAGGACACCCATGCTTTTAGTTCAGCTCTCATAATTACATTTCCTGCATTCAAGGCATACAAAACTCACATTAGTCTTTGATCTTATCAAAAGTGCGTGTATTTGGGAACCACACAGAAGACAGAGATGAAAAATATAAGCCATACATTTAGACAGCATGCATCTAAGCTTATGTAATTGCATCCTCGAATGATACCGCTGCAGGACAAAGATAATTTAATCATTCTCAATGTAGAGAAACATTTCATTTTGGAGAGTAACTTCTACCACCCATCCAATCGACTTGGCAGCATTTCTGGCTTCTGAATGAATTCTCTTCCTCTCATCGCTGTTCCTCCAAATCAATTGGATATCATTTTTTAAATCTCTTCAAAACACCCTTCCCCACCTCTCACACATGTCTGTGAAGGAGCCTGGGCCCTAGTGAGAATGACTATCAAACATATGACTGATTGGCTACAGATAGGTTTCTGGCAGATGTGCACACTTTGAGTCCATGAGTCCACGAGTCAGTGCCACTTGTCATTCAGGTGATCAGACAGGGGAAAAGATAATGCCATCTGAGGTCAGCACATAAATCAGCTCACAAACGCTTTTAGACTTCCTCTCAGCTCATCTGATAAACATTAGTATCTGCTCTCTGAGTACAGTGGGTTCTTGTAGCACTGACAGTCTCATAACCTGAACAATTATCAGATGAAAAAAAGCAGTTCGAATATGGGTTTTTAAGAGAAAATTTGAGACATCAAATAGCCTTTCTCCAGGGACATAAATGCAGGCTCAGAGTGCTTGTAGATGCGAAATATAGAGGACTGTGACCTTCTCCATGAGCAGCGGAGGGGCTAGAGACAGCAGCTGGTTCATAAGAGGGTACAGCTGCCCACATCCAGTGCAGTCAGATGTGTCAATCAGAGACTCAGCGTCCCACATAGTGCAATTTTCTATTTCAGTGATGATGGTGAAAGACATGTATATTAAAGTCAAATCATGGGAAATGGGTTTTTGAAATCAAACCATTTTATGTACTAGACGTGCTATAACAATCACAAGTTCCCTCCTCAGTCCACCAAGACCATATACTGTATGGAAACAAACCCACGAATACATCAACATGTGACTGAACACATTTACATAACACAGCTACTCAGTTATCAGGAACTTGGCCCTGAGGAAACAAAAACAGTATGTATAATGTGAATTTGAGTAGAACATTTAGGTAAGAAAATTTGTCAAGACAAACTTTGAAAAATAAAAATGTAAGTGTTTGTTTGAAATGTAAAAAAAATAAAAATAAAATACTTTAAAAAGATTTATTATACAATAAACAATATCAATTATTATTATACATAAACAATATCAATCTGTTGGTTTACTGATAAGGCTATTTAAACTTACTTTTCCATTCAAAAGTTTTGTGGTGATTTTATATATATATATATATATATATATATATATATATATATATATATATATATATATATATATATATATGTCCTACTCATGAATATCTTTACAAATATACAAAAATGAGAAAAGATTGTCAAGAAACCCCAAACCTTTGCGCAAGAAACCTTAAAAATAACATTGTAATGAGCGTTATATAATGTTACAAAATTCTATAATAAGGCCCCTTTTGGAACTGTGGACAAATGATGGTTGTTTTCTCAGAGGTCACAATGCACATTATCAGTTCAGTGACCAGCAGTGAACGGAAATTACATAAACTCAGATAGACATGAATGCTGGAGTGAATGTAATTGGAAAACCTCCCTATTGCTTTCCTTTGCAGATCCACTGATATTTCTGCTCTTTGTTCAGGCAACCTGTGGTTATCGCTTTCCTCATCTTTTGTATACTTCATTCTCTCAGCATTTTGAATTTGTGCACAATGACAGCATGAGGTCTTAAAAAAATAGGCTCCCATTTTTTCCTTTCTCTCTTTCACACTCTCAGACACACATAGTCCTAGAAAGTGCAGGACTCAGTGGTGTCCCACTTATTGTCAAAGGCCTGAGGGACCCAGGAATCTTAAAAAGATGGACACTGCTCTCTTTTTTTCTCGCTTTATCTTTCTTTCGATAATCTCTTTTTTATTGACCTTCTCTGTATTTCCTTCTAACTCAATTTCTCTCCTTTCAACTTGTTTATTTCTGTTCTTGCTCACTTTTTCCTCTCATTCTTTTATCCTGGCTGACTTTTTCCACAGAATAAAGACGGGACTCAGCAGTATCTTGCAGCCATTCCAGTGACAGAAACGGGAGCCTGCTTAGATGGAGATAAATGGGGAAGCTCAGGAGGGGTGTGCGTTGACATTTGAAGCTTTTGACATTAAGAAGGGATCAGCTTTTCTGACTCAACTTGTTCGGTACTTTCACTCATTAATATGACTGAGAATATTGAGTTTTAATGTGTGGCGTGTAAATGACTCAGAACTTCGAGCTCCATCATCACCAGCATATCTTCATATCAGATTTTTGAATGCTTTTTAAACTAATAATGCGCAAGAGAGACAGAACATTGAACTAGAGCATCATCATAAAATAAATAGATACCCATTATTCAGTAGAGTAGGGGACAATCTTAAGCTTAAAGCTTTAATTAAATGTGCACTCATTGTGAATTTTTTCTTTCATGAAAAGATTTACACAAAAGAAATGAACAGTATAAAGGATGTCTGTAATACCTAAAGAGAGCCATCTGTTTGTATATCCATTCCTCTCAATGCCTGTTGCTCTGCTGGCGCAGAACCCCAAAAAGCACAGTATGTGACTTGAAATTTACCAGCTTTGCTAGTTGGTGCTCAGATATGCCAAGAAAGTTTTTTGACTTCCACAGAAGAAAGTAAGTCCAAATCAAAGAATCAGTCACTAGAAAAAATAAATAAATAACTACTATAAAAATCCATGCAACGTTTATCAAACATGTATTATTATGAAAAGTATTATATACAATAGCATGTAACAAAAAAGAAATGTAATCAAAAAATACAAAGAAATATTATTGTATAAATGTTTCTGACAAAAAATAAAAATAATAATAAAAATTTAAGAGGTTGATTTTGAGCAGCTAACATTATTAGATTTTTTATAAATAGTTTGATATTAATAATACGTATTATGCAGCTATTTTCAAAATAAATAGACATACAACTACACTAATAAATGTGTTGAATAAACTATTTTCACTCAGAAATTGCTAGTAAATTTCACAAAGCATTAAAAGTGGAACGACTGAAATTTGGACTGAATGTTTGATTATAATATTTTTTTGACATAACAATAGCACAACTGAAGGAAACTTTTCTAAATTCAGTTAAAGTGTTGCTCTGTGCATGTAATCACTAAATGCTGTGACTGAATCAAACATTCAGTCCAAATCTGTGCAAATGTAGGCTAACTGCAGATTAGTAAATGTGCAAAGATTCTACTTCATAACATTACATCAACAAACAAGAGCAAGTCAACAACCTGCAGCCAAGTTTGCCACTATCTCCTCTCAAAATAACAATGCTCTCTGTACCCACGGCTGTCAACATCAGAGCGTAATCCTGCTTGACAAGAGCATAGACTCTACGTGACGCTTCATTCACATTCCAGTCCCATCATATCATGGTCCCTGCAAACACCTGAGAGGAGTCTCTGTGCAGGGCCCCGGTTCAGGAGCGCCAGGCAGCAGCCAAGTGTGCTTGCTGATAAAGTCCGCTGATGTTTGCGCATGGCTTAACCTGCATGCGATGGTCAGACCATTTTTTTTTAAAGGCATCATGCTGCATCATTCAGTGGAGTCTGAGCTGGGCTGACAGGGCCACAGAGGTTCTCTCAAACTCTCTCACCTCCTGTGTGATGCCCACCTCACTTCTGTCAGTTCATGTCAGCCCAAAGACCCCCACAACCCCTTCTGATTTTCTAACACATTGATAATTTTTTTTAAGCATACATCTAACAATACATTCAATTATACAAATAATACAATTATAATTTTTTGTAATAATAACAATAACAAAAATAATTGGTCTACTAATAATAATAATTATGTATTTTAAAGTATTTTAATAATGTATTTTAAGCCTCAATAAATAATATTAATACTTTTTATGTATTATTATTCATTAAAAATTATAAACTTTGATTATAAAATAGTTGTAATTACAATAATAATAATAATTATTAGTATTATTTATTAAATCTAATCAATAATTGTAATAATAATAAACCAACCGATTATAAAATAATTAAAAGGTATTATTATTATTATTATTATTTATTATTACCTTATGAAAGATTGGCTTTCAAGTAAATTTCTCACCTCTCATTCCCTCTCCACACTGGGAACACGAGGAAAATGTATTTCAATATTAATGTATTTTAATAATAATAGTGATAATAATACTAATAATAATAATATCTTCATTATTAATAATGATAATAATACTTGAAAGACTTTAAAGACTAATTATTTTTAAATTAGACTTTAAAAACAAAAACATCATGTGAAACACATTGTTTGAAATTATCTTATAAAACGTTCTGTTCTCAAGTAAATTTATCTTGTTTAGATAAAAATCTTGAATAAAACCATTTTTGGCAGTTTTTATACTTCGTTCCCTCTCCACGCTAACATGAGGAGGGAGTCCTCATTACCTCCATCAACAATCACGGAGAACCACTTGAAGAATAATTAGTTCATGTCTGAATGTGATCTGGAATAAGAACCCTTCACATGAAGAACCCTCCGTCCTTATTCTGATCTCCTCAGAGCTAAATGAAAGCGAGACTGTTCTAATGTGGCAGGAAAGCCTTTGCATGCGCTCGCTCACACATCCGCACCAAACGCCCAGGGCTGAACGCATTAAGTAAAACCACAGCAGCAGCGTGGTATTGATCCCTCAAACAGGCTGTAGCTCTTAAGAGAACTGATAAGAAGCATTCTGAAAGAGAAGTAAACCTTGATGATTGTAATCGGGAGATATTATCATTGATTTTCCCGGGCCATATTCCATTGTGTGCCAAATAAAGAAGCATTTCATTGCACGGTGGCTCTCCTCTTCCCTTATCCCACGCTTGAGATAATTCACCTCCTCTCATTAAATAGCCCATACTGCTGAGGTCTTTTCACTGGACCCTGCCCTGCCAGTCTACACACCCAGATTTTCCAACATCAGGTTGCTTTTCTGCAATGCTGCATTTCCAGAATTTAATTAAAACTATTAATAAGTCTAATAGGACCCGCATTAATCCTATTGCACAGCCAAGGTCTCCCTTAATTCCTTCCTGATCTCTTTAATATAAGATTACACAGTGACTAAGAGGGCCTGCATCCTGATATGTTTTGAATTAGGCCACGCATGTACCTCTCAAAGAGGGATGGTTATGTCTGAAGCTGCGTCAGGACCAGGGAGTCAGTCAGCTGATGAGGTTTCAAATAAATATTGCCAGCAGTGCAAATTGTCTCCATTAAAAACACAAGCACTTTTCAAGATTATCATTAATCGTTAATAATCTTTAGGTATTAATTAACAATAAGTTGTTCAATTCCAAAAGCCATGCACATTTAACAACATGGGTGTAATAAAACACTTTCAAATGAATAAGTCAAAGTTTACAGTACTTTGTAAGTTATCAGAAAGATGAACACTTATCCTAAGGATAAAAAAAAAATCTTTAAAAAAAAATTAAATAAAAAATAGTAAATGAACACGCTGCCATCTAGTGGTCATCATCCCATTTTCGTTAAAATCATTGTAGGTTCAAGCTGGAAAATGCATGTGAGCAAGTGCTGTACATCCAAAACAAAAGTAAATGTTTCTCTGAAAACAATGTGTAAATGTAAATGTTTAGGTGAACATTCGGGTTCGAAGGGACCCAAGCATAAACAATATTTGTAGAAACGACCTATAATTTGCAGCTCTTTTTATGTGCTATTAATTCAGATGGCATTCACTCTGAAAAACTGAAAATATTGCATCATGCTCGGCCCCTGCTGTCCTTTGAGGTCAATGAAACCCTGACAGCTTCAACAGTATACCAACCACTACACCTTCATTTATGCATGAAAAATAAAAATAAGCACAAACAACATGCCACAAAAATAAGCCTGTTTCAAGGTTAGTTAAATCATGCCTCCGGTGGAAAAGCAGCAGTAATCAGGATGGATTATATCTGAAGCAGGCCCGGGGGTAGCGTGCATCTCGGAGCATATCACCTGAGCTGTGCACTGGCAGTCTCTGACAAGGGTCAGCCTCACCTCCAGAGACCTGCTCAGTGTCACCTTCAGCAAGCACTCAGCCATGTGTCTGATCTGGGATCCAGCTGGCTACCCTGCCTGACCTCAGAGCGAGCTTCACACACCTGAAACAAGTCTCAGGGTCATCTGGAAGGTGAATGAAAGAGTCCAGCGCAGACAAACGCTCCATCGACCTTCGAGTCTCGAATGAAAGCTCAAGAAATAATCTACAATACAGGCTAAAGTTGCATGTGTGAAGCCTGGGTCAAGTTACAAATTACTTGGGAGCCAAAAATTACATATTGGATTCTATTAAACGTGATGCATTCTGAAAACAGAATTTAGTACAAACAAGGTATGTACATACAAAACCAATAATTCAGTACATGTATTGAATATGCTCACCCGTTTGAAATGATTTTAAATGCATTTTATGTTGAAGTAAATGCTGCAGCTTTATAGGTTTTTGTGGACAAGCCTTAAGGCCCCAAAAGCACCAAGCTAGAGTATCGTTCCCTAAAGCGGTTACCAGTCTTACATGCGCACAACACACAAAGACTTTTATAGCTGCTATATTTTTAGAAGGCATTCAGATTGCCGTCTTCTCTCACATTGCCGAGGGTTTTTGTCCAGAATTCTATTTAACAGCAACATGGTTTTCTTTAACAGCTATATACTACTAGTATACAGCAGGGTTGTGAGGCATTCAGAAATGAACCAAGATTTGTTTCAGTTTTAATATATATTGTCGTTTAATATACGTTTACATTATTTCAAATGTAAAATGAATTGTAATTGACAAAAAAAAAAAAAAAAAAAAATTAAAGCCCTCTGCATCCACCCACATGAAGACATCGAGAAGGTCAAAGTCAAGTCTTTTAATACTCTCCAAGTCGAGTCTTAAGTCCTCAAAATTGTGTCAGGTTTCTGACACAAAAGACAAGAATAAACTGGATCAAACACTTTTTGGAAACAACCTGCATTTGAGGGGGAAATTATAAATCACCAGATGCTCATTAATATATGATGCCATGCAACAGCCAACCTCTTACTCATCAAATAATACCAAATCCAAATCTTCAGCCATGAATTTGCACATTTGCTTTAAATTGAATGATGTGTATTTCAGACTTCCACATTATGGACATATATATATAAAAAAAAAATCTTTGGATGAAAAACAGTAAATATAAATTGTATCTGTCTAAAGGCAAAAATGTGTCTCTGAAGAGCTGTTTTGTGTCATTTTTGTTATAGACTTTATAGATTAATGCCTAGTTAATAATTTAGCACAAGATACAAATACTTAATACAACTACAGCAAACAAACTAGTTTTTAATCAGACAGTGTTTATTAAAGAGTAGAGGCATTTTCAAATTCAGACATTTCTAAAAAAAACAGATTCTGTCCCATTAAAATAACTGACAAGGTTAGTGGAAACCCACAAAAAAACTAAAAACAGAGGTTTTCTTGAAAAGAGAAATCCTAGATTGAGGCCTTGATCTCTAAAAGCTGTAGGTGTCAATGATATTCTCATGAGATCCATTTTTATACATCAACTGAGAAAGCTGATCATAACCATGAATTATGTCAGGCAAGAATTTTGGGTTTTCTACAATAGGGTCCCGTGAGTCTGTTAAGACCTGAAACACTTAATGCATATGATTAAGTGGGTAAGTCTGTATGATTTTGAGGGCAGACAGGAGGGACTAACACACGACTCCAAACCCAGCAGTTGAGAACAGTCCATGTGAAACACTCAAGAGTCCATCTTCCGTAAAACAGCACGCAAAGTCGATTAGTCCGCAAAGACAAAGTGCTTTTGTATTCAGTCAGTGCTTGTGCTCAGAAAACCCAACGTCAGTTTTTAGAGCAATGTCAACCCATCAGAGGCTGTTGATGGTCTCAGAGCTTTTTCATCAGGACCCTGTGAGTGAAAGATTACCATCCAAACATATACTCCATTGCTTTTGATACCAAACTCTCATCCTTTTTTGGCGTCTGTTGATCTGACACAACCTATAAATCAGAACATAAAACACAAAGCAAGCACTTCACAAATTGCTCTATTATATTGTTGTTCCTTACAGGACATTTCAGTTTGTTCCAGTAACTAGCATTTTAAATAACATCTGGAAATCTAGATTCTAATACACCAATTATTGTTAATACTCCCATCATTATATTTCCATTTTTCAAAATAATACAGACATTATTTGGGCAAATACTGCAGATTGCAATTGGCAAGAAAATTAATAATAATAATAATAATAATAATAATAATTATATATATATGAGAACCTGGAGATTTGGTTTGGTCCTTACACTGCGTATAGTGTGACCCATTAAATAGAACTATATTATGAATTAATAATAGTTATAATATTATTGAACTTTATTTAATAATAGTAATTAAACTAAATAATAGTGTGTGATATTAAAAATAAAAGGCAGTCCAAGTATTAAATACAAATGCATTTTGTATTTGTATGCAAAAAAAAAAAAAAACATGGAAATCAAAAAAAAAATTATAATAATTTCAATTTATTTTATAGTAAACTTAAAAATAAAATGATAATATTTACTACTACTTTCTTTGTTTGCCTCTTTAAGAAGAATCACTTCATGTATTCTCCAATTTTAATTCGCTTTGGATAAAAGCATCTAAAAATCAATAAAGCGTTTTCATCATATTCGAACTTCAAATCAGCAGGCTTTTATTTTGGCAGGTTGCCGGCAAGTATGTATACTCACTTCTGGATTTAGCGCTGCAGCTGATTAAAGTGTGTCAGTGGATGAATGTCACAGTTTTGAAATTGTGCTTCGAAAACGGCACCTAGATTTCTGCTTTCAGGACAGGTTGAAAATAAAACTTATATAGTACAGTTTGTGATCTAAAATGGTAATTGTGTATTAACAGTCAGATCATATTTATATAATGCATTTTTTATTTTGGTCTCGCATGTGGACCACTTATGTGCACCCCTGCATGTATGTATGTATATGTATATATATATAGTATATAGTTGTTGTTGTAATAATAATAATAATAATAATAAAGCTGACTTTGCCAGTTTTATTTCAATTAATTTGTTCAGCACTATTTGTGTGGTTTTACCAGCAGAGGGTGGGTGGAAGGTTACAGGCCAACTATACCTGGTAGTCACTGCTGGATGCTTTGTAAGCAGCACTGAGGGGTCTCATGACAGATCGGGGAGTTGATAGAGGGTGACTGGGGGTGCTGGGAGCCTTCACTGGGGGTGTGAACACAGAACTGGAACTAATGCTCTTGTCTGAACTCTCCATTACACTCTGCCAAAAAAAAAAAAAAAAAAAAAAACGCTCCCAATGAAACATTACCAGTGTTAGACTTTTCCATCCATCATGCTCGTCTTTACAAGGATATTACTGCTTTTGTGCTTCTTACTTTATCGATACACGGTTTGACGCCAATCATTATGGCTTCTCCAAATATCTTTCCATCTTTACTGAGAGCTTTTCGCGCCTGCAGTTTAGACTGATACTGAACATGCATCCAGTTGCCTGTATTAGACATCTGTAAATAAAAAAAAAACTTTTATGCAATACAAATCATACATAACCCAGTCTACGGTGCTGAAACTTTGCCTGTACTTACCACATGTTTTAATATGTTTCCATACTGTGCAAACTGTAAAAGGATGTATGATGCAGATGCTGGAGGGAACCTGTGTACAAACAAACAGAAAATTGATGCCATGTAGACATGGCTTCCATAAAGCCTGACACATCATATTTGTACTAATTAAATATTACAAGGGAACAATAAAATAAATAAACAAACACATGATCTATACACACCCAAACACTGTGACCCAGGTGTCATCTAGCTGGTCTTCTGAGGACAGAGCATCTCCTTGTGTGAAGAACGGATCTACTTGAGCCGGGGAAAGTGTTGATTTCCTCTGCTGCCCCGCAGGGCTAAATAAATTAGACACTACAGAACAAAAATAAATAAATAAATTAAAAAAAATAAGCATCTGTGTTTTTTTTTTTTGACAGAGCACCTCATTTAATAAGCAATTAAATGATATTTACCTGTTCCTGGCGTCCCTGTTAAACCAGACAAAGGTGTGTGCACTCCAGCAAATGGCTGTTAAAAATTAATAAATTAATAATGTATTTAATAGCTGAGCATAAAATCTAGGAAATAAAATACAACTTTTTATTATTCTCATATTAAATATAACAAAATAAATGTCAAGTGTGTACTTGCTTAATCGTATGCTAATACAAGTAATAGTAATCAAAACAGCAGTTCTTACTAACTCGCCTTGCACACAAATTAAATCAACTTTTATGACAAACAAATCATGATTCACCAATAACTTTTGTAATTTATATAAAAAAATTAATATAAATTAAAATTATTATTAATAATAATAATAATTATAATTATAATTTAGGAACAACTAAAACTACAAGCAAACATTACATACTCTTGGTAGCCTTACAGTCATGTTAAGATTATATTTTTAACATAGATATTGCATCTGAATTATATTTAAAAAATCATTCATAAACAAAACAAACTGAGTAATCAAAAGGTTTTTATAGCCCAAGCTTCTTTGCAATAATAAATGCAGAGATGCATATGCACAGCTGGCTAATGAACTTTCTGCACTTTTTCTTACACTATGCATATTTGTCCTTTTTATATTAAAAAAGAAGAAATCAATTCAATGTATAGTTGGCATTGGAGGCTTAATACTGTAGAAAAGCAATAAATGTTTTTCAGTTAGTGTGTTTTCAGCTTTTTTATTTTCATATAAAAATACGACATGTATACATCAATGTAAACCGATCATTTCTGTCATAATCATGCAGCCCTATTAAAGGTGTTTATTTTAAATGTGTTTTTAACTGGTTTTGAGGATGGTATTTGAGAATGGGGTGTAAAAAGGAAAGGAAAGGTTGTATAGAAAGCCATTTTATGAAGATGGTTATGGATGCAAATTACTAACCCTGATCATGTGGTTGCTCAGTTAAAATACTCCTAAAAGAACAGAACACTAACATAATTCAATTATGTTAAATCAAGGTTAAAGACCAATTCATGTGTGCACTCAGTGTTTCATATTATGCATACTTTATTTCATAAGTTCTACTGTGTGTACTGTATAAATATTGATAATCCATGCAGTATTAGTGAACAAGACCAATTATCCTTCAGTTAATTTCTTAGTTTTAAAACTACAGTGATGAGGGCTGATGGTTTCTCTTCAGAATTAGTTATTCAATAATTAAACCCTTTCAGTGACCGGTTGCATAAAAGACTTAGACATGTTACATTAAAAACTGACTGAACACAGAAAATAATTGTTATAATTTGTTTGCATTTCTCACTTGTTTGCGAGCAGCAAGAGGTGACATTCCCACACTGGAGCCGTTGAGGTCATCATAGATGCTTCTGACCGGAGGGGCTCCACTCTTGTCTTTAGGCGTTGGGACCACCGGCTGTGGAGGAGACCCAACTGATGGAGGAGAGCATCACCAAGTAACTTCTGTGCCTTTCTGGACATTCATAATTCCTTATTATCCTTTTACTGCATTTTCTAATAGAATAAGCATTTACCTGCCAGAAGAGAAGATCTGGTTTCTGCCCCGCCTCCTGTCAACCCAAAAGACCTGGGCTGAGGTGTGACAGGAGCAGGCAGGTCTCCCATCAGAAACCCAGGTAAAAACTGAGCCCCAGACTTGGGGGAGGCTGGAGAGCCGAGTGTCATTGGTTCAATACCTGTTATTATACATCGAAAAGGCAAATTCAGTGTTAATCCTACTTGCTAATTACTGTCTAAAACCATATAATGGCGATTCAGGGACATACACAAATAAATGAACTTTCAGTGGTTTGTCACTATAATTCAAATTAGTTAAAATACATTTACAAATACCCTAATATATTGATACAGTTTTACGTTAGTTGTTCTAAAGCCGAAAAAACGCATGGCTTGCTGCTAAATTGTAAGTTACCGGTCACATGAGCACAGCACAATTACACACGTCTCTACAAACTCAACCTATATATCGATATACAAACACGTGACTGCTGTAAAACACGAACACTTACTCTGGATGTCCATACTGGGTCACTAACACGGCAGCCACGGAGAAAAGATTAGCCAGATTAGCCCTGGTTTACCAAATAAAAAAAAGTGCAGAAAATTTTGAACAAGGGGGAAGTTGCGCGTGCTGCTCTAGACACATGCGCGCCCCACTTCCGCTTTCACAAGACCAGCGCGCGCTTCTGTCGCGCCCCTGCAGGAAAGAACATGAAACTGATTTTTTTTTTTTTTTTTTTTTTGGAACCACATTTCGGGGTTTTACTTTCTTTTATTATTGCAATGCCCTTTTTACTGCTTTAAGTACGAAGTGTATGGATAAACTACAAGAGGTGTGAAATGCTGCTGTTGTATTGTTTTAGGTCCAGAAGACTATTAAGTAACTTAGTAGCCTACAGGATTCCTTTTAATGTCCTTTTTTAGTGTTTTTCAAGCTCTGAATGACAGAACACCTCCATATATTTCAGAATACTGCCAAATACGTTCTAAATTGGTGTTTCACATTCTTAAAAAGTACATTTGCAGGCATGTTTTAAAGTTATCTTTTGATTAATGCATTTAACTATATTTACTTCTCTCTCTCTCTCTCTCTCTCTCTCTCTCTCTCTCTCTCTCTCTCTCTCTCTCTCTCTCTCTCTAATTTTCACTTCTTTTTAGGCTCGCAAATGTTTCAAATGACATTTGAAATGGTGTATTGGTGGCCTACTATTTCAGGTTAACTGTTCTTACACTAACTCGTCTGAAGATGGCACTCCTGTTCCACGGGGTGTTTTATTTCCTCTCCAGGACCGCCCAGAATAAAGATTCAATGAAATCATCCTCCTCTAGCTGAAGCATTCATCTTCAAAACTAAGAAAACATTAAGTTGAAATTTTAATACCATTATTTATCCGATGATAATATCCATTTTAAGAGGTAGTCATGCATGCATCATTTTTAATACAATAATATGACATATAGGTAATACATTCTTGATAGAATGAGAGTTTATGTTAGCAAATTATTGTTATGCTGCTTTAATCAAAGTTTCAGGCATAAGAGTCATTTTGTATGAAAGTTCTATCCTCATAAAGGGTCAATAAAAACGCTCATGAAAATCAATTCTGGTAGTCAGTTAATTTCGGACTTTGCTTATTAGATTCATCACAAAATCAGTTGAATTTAATATTATTTAGATTATTGTTTAACAGAATAATCATTATTCTGTTTTTGACTAAAGATGAAGAACTGCTGGATACTGGTCAGTGCATGATTGGACTATATCCTGCCCATGGAAGATTGTTTGGTTCCAAATTAAAAGGTTTTGAAAGCAATGCTAAGTATTCATTAGTGCTCAGTGATATATTTCAACAGTAGCAATGTCTCTCAAAACAAAGTGACAGAGGGAGCAAGAGTTTTCTGTAATATGACTGAGCTCATATCCCCTGGAGCAACACTGAAAATATCATGCCAGTCATCTGCATCCAAATAAAGAGATACATGCCAGCTCTGTCTAAACCCATTAAGCTTATTGCCTTATTTGAAAGATGCATTTGTCTCTTTATTTTGATTTATTTAAACAAATTGACACCCGGAGGGCTCCTTTTTTCATAAATCCCAAGATGTTGGGTGACGTTTTAGAATAGCAATATATTTGCAGAATTAAACATGTGCATTTTCTGTAACCCATTTAAAGGTTAACTCATGTAATAAAGCATTTATGTTGCTCACAGCGCTGTGGAACTTCATTTATTTCACATCTGTTCAATCTCTTTCATTTATATTCACAAGGTTTATCATCTTCAGTAGTTCTGAATTGTGTGCCACACTGAATTCTTCCCTGGGAAAGAGTCTGTTATCAAGGAGTGAGATAAAGCTGAGATGTAAATGTAGCTGTCTGATAATAAGCATGCAAACAGCTTGCTCCCTGTGATTTGTACCAGCCTGCGACAGCCTTGCCTTTATTACTCTGCTATATTTCCTGTCATACTCTTAGACTGTCACACCATAATGAGCACTTTTTGACCTTGGTAAACTGTGAAACTGGCTGTTCACTGTGAAAAAGAGTGAAGAGGTCCATTACAATACTCAAAATGACTAATAAAATGATGGTCATGCTTGTGGCATACAAAATGAGCTGCTTTAGCTGGATGAAAATATAAGCAAATACAGACAGTGATCTGTTAATTTGAGACTTTTGCAACATTGAGCACATTGTCATCCTCAGAACCTGTCTGCTAAGTCATCCCTAGTCCAGAGATTGCATAAAATTACACGTTTTACTTCTGACAATGAAACTGATAAAGAATAGATGTCCAGGTCAGCTTGCTGATCCCCATATGTCAGCACATTGAAATATAGTGCTGAAGTGTTTATGGAAACTCTGCTGATCGGGAGACATTTGATACTCTGGGAGGATTTTCAGTTGCCATGTGCAAACAACTGAAAAAGTGAATGTGCTTTTGTGTGATACATTTTTATATTTTCCAACACTACATGCACTATATAAGAAACCTGTAGGCTCCCTCTGCATATCGTCTTTCTTTTTAAATGTATCTTGACAGTAAAACACGTTTCACTTGGCATCACTGTCTGTTAAACCCAGCTTTTGAACTTGGGTAAAGCAGCATTTCATACTTGTCAGCAACTTGTTTCATACTCTGAAAGGGTTTGGCATTGCTTTTATCCCTGCGTAAACCATACATCACAGTGCCGAGGTAAAGAGTAATGGTGACACCCACTTTTTCAGTGGCCTTGGTTCTTGAATTTCTTTTTCTCATTTATATTTCTGAAATGAATATTAAAAAAGTCCTTGTTCAAGAGTTAAAAACCATAAACCAAAACAGCTACAAGATCATTGTAAACTTCGATTTGAAAATCTGACAAAAAAGATAACTCGCTCATTTCAAACCGCCTTTTCCTTGCCTGAAATTTAGATGAGCAGGTGACTGCAAAGAAAGGACAGTGAAATAAGTGCAGCCAAGATGTACAGTTCTCTCTTCTCATAGTAGATCAGTCAGATCAAATGTGGATATCATGTGATTCAAGTTAATGTGCTCTGTTGCTAATAAACTGGATTTAAGTTCTACATGCTTTTTTATATAAAAATTAACATGATGAAAAAGAGACCCAAAGTCGGCCCACTTGTAGATTAATAACGACATGTATTTTAAATTTTTAAAGAAATACAACAATTGCAGTACCATGTCCATAGAGAGATCACACCCCTAGTAAGAAAAATAAAAAATAAATTATATATATATATATATATATATATATATATATATATATATATATATATATATATATATATATATATATATATATATATATATATATATATAACCAAACAAAATATATAAACAAAATTTGTTGTTCCAATTTAGCAGACTTTAAGTATACCAGTTTAGTATACCAAAAGTAAAATTGCAGAACATTTTTATTAAGCACATAAATATGTAAGTTAGTAGTATACTTGGCACAAAATAAATGTTTTTAAAAAACATTTTAGTATACAGTATATATATATATCGGTTCTGTGCAGAATTTGAAAGAACCACAATCCCATGATGCACTGCAAACTGCAAATAGTAGGCTTGTTTGAAAGCTTAGGGAGATTGATTCGATTGAATGACACATCATGCACGAAATGCTGCAAAGGATGCAGTTCAAATGGCCAAACATGGCTGTCTAGCACGTTTACATAAAATGCAGTAAAATCAGTCCAGTGGAATACAAAAGTGCATTCTGTGTGAACGGCCTCCTAAAATGGCTAGTTCATTTTAGCAACCAAAAATAAACTAAATAGCCCTTTCCAGATTAAATATTCATATGCTTTGAACAGTCACTGAAAATTTCATGCGTTTTTCGTTTCAGCAAAGCAAAAAAAAAAATCTAAATCTGACAGTGACGGATATTGTGAAGAGGAGACTTGTCCATGTTTTATTCTCACAGTTATGTGGTATATTAAGGACAGTCTAAGGAATATACTGTATAGCTAAACACAAATTATGATCAAGAGCAAGGCAAGAAAAGGTTGCATGCTGTGTTCGTCCAATCAATCTCTTAACCTGTTAACCTGAAGAAAAAGAAAAAAAAAAGATAACCCAGGATTATGTTGGCCCAGAGTTTCAAATGACCCAGGGTTAATCATTTTAAGGGATAGTCACCCACAAATAAAAATCCTGATAACAAAAAAAAAAAAAAAAAAAATGCAATACATAAAATTTCTTCTTTAATGTTTCCCTGAATAAAGTCTTGGATTAGACACAGCATGAGGGTGAGTAGCCTAAATGACAGAATTATAATTTTTGGGTAAACAATCCATTTAATTAACCTTTAACTGTCAAAGCCCTAGAGTAGGTATTAAATCCCAGTAAGGAAAAGCAAACCTTTATCCTTTTTCCCCAGGAAATACAATTACTCACAGTTTAGTACCGCACAACATTTCATTATGCTGGACGCAGCTGCTGTGATAGCGTTTTGTAATTAGGTGGTTGTAGGAGGCTTGTGATGAAGGGACACCCAGGGTCGTCCTTCTGTGTGAAGCATTTGAACATGTATTATTCAGCAGCCTGGCACAGAACATTTCCAGGACCCTGACAGAGCTGAACTGCAGAGCTTTACCTTTCACAAACCCCTCATTTACTGCAGGAAAAAAGGCATTTATCGCTGAGAGGAGACAAATATTGATTGCCCCTCAATACATGGTAGGTTAAATATACAGAAGTCGTTCTACATTCTGCACAGTCAGTAATAGCTTACGTCTGATGCAGTAAGGATATAATGACTGTTTGTTTGTCTTATGTGAAGTCTGAAACTGTGCATTGGACTGTGATGGAGATATGAAAAAAATACTTTACAGTTATTTCCACTGACAAGCTTTTTCAATTCATTGCAATTAAGTATTTAAGAGGGAGCTGGGATTTTAGCTGCAAGGTTATTATAAAATTAATTTGAAACAAATGATACTTTCTAATATCATATGTGTTTAAAAATATTAATAAGATTTTTTTTTACCTGGTGGACCATGCAATCCGAGAAAACTGGACCCGCGCACTGAGATACATACTGCTCTCACCCGGAGACATGTAATTACATGAAATTGTCATTTAACTGAACATATTCTCTGTTTTAGAGAAGAGTGCCATTGAATGTTAAGCTAATATCAAGTAGATTTTCATGAAAAAAAAAAATCTGGAACACTGGAATAAAAAAAATTCAATAAAATCTCACAATAAATGTATAAACAGCAATATAGAGCATTTATTGTTATATCTTGCATTATTTTTTACATTTGATGTTTATTTAAGGAGTTGTTATTATTGCCATAATACCAACTGAGATATTTTTCACTGATTTTAAATTCAGTTGAGGTATCTATCTTACATATTATGACATATCATTGATGTTTTATAAAAAGTTTTTAGGGCCATAGAATATAATATGTTGTTTTTAGATAAATTGCTCAGGGACCAATCAGTCGGACAGATATTATGTACAAATCGTCCGAGCACCTAATTCCTGACCATTTCTAAAGGCTAATTATCATTAAAGCAGGAAAATCATGGACTGGTAACACTGAAAGGGAGGAGGGAGGACCAACTCATTTTCATTTAAAGGGCACATACACGTAAACAGAGCGTTTTGGCTCATACCCTAAATGTGGCAGATTTTAAGAAGCTATAAAAGATGATCTGTGAGGTGTTTTAAGATAAAAATTGGGGACATCGGAGAACAATTTAAAATATTGTGTCAATGCATTCTATGACACCTTTAAAGTATACCTCTTTAAATAAGTATAAAATAAAAATTATACTTTCCATTTTTCAATCTTTCAAAACAAAATTCTTAGGTTTACTTGGTCTCCAATTAAAAAATAAATAAATAAATTATGTATAAGATAGAAGCCTATTTGCTCCATGGGGAAAAAACAAAAACAATAAAAAGGTCAATATTGTGACTATTCACTTCTGAACTAGAAATTTGTATCACTTGATTTTGAGTTTATGGAAAAAAGTGAAAGAAAAAAAAAGTTCATCTTTTTATTGTGTGTGTGGTGGTGGTGGGGGGGGGTATTTGTTTCTTCTTTTTGTTATTTTTTTTATATTGTTGCAGAAACAAGTTTTTGTATGATGGTAAGATCACTTAAAGAAAACTTAAAACAGCTATACTTGCAGTATAACAATTACAAGAATATTGAAAGTATGCCTGCTACTTTCATAAACTAAAATGTCATCTAGAAGTACATAACTAGTAAACTAACAGTACAGTATATCTAAAGTTTTCTTGTAGTATACTGTAGTTGCAATACTAAAGAAACACCCAGATGCAAACTATGTACGGATGTTAATGTGTTTGTAGTGATAAACTTAATCACATCAAATAGAACACACTAACATTCTCATAATAACACACTTAAAATAAATATGAAGGCAGTTTCAGCAGTAGACAAGACATTTTTGATTGTGGTCTGGTGTTTATGTAGGAGAACAGAAGAGTTTTCTGTCACCCTAGAGGTGCTTTCTCCTGCTTAGTTACACTTGACACCTACCTTCCTGGACCCCAGACCGAAGAGCCCATCTGGTTCAAGTGCAGTAATCATCTTTCAGCAATCTGCCACTGTTTCTCAAAAACAACCTAATAGTAAAATATTACATGGTAAGGGTGGGGATTTAATTCTGCAGTTTAATGCACTGATGAGCTTGAGGAGTCAAGAGGCTCCACTCAACAGAAACAGAATCAGTGAAGCTTCTTTCTCAACTGTTCCAGATTATGAAGAAGGGCAGACAGGCCCTAGAGATGAGTGTACTTCCCCAAAGAAGGTCAATGCCATGACATTTCATAAAAGGGTAATTTTTGAAATGGCAGTACTCGATTTCTAAAGTAACATCAGGCATTTGAGAAAGAGGTACATGGGAGGAATATATATATATATATATACACACATTTTTGTTCACCCAAACATTTTTCAACTTGCTTCATTTGTTTAACTGCCTGTTCTCTTCTGCTTTTAAGATGAGGAGTTTGTCACTTGTCAAATGAGCCTGCCAATTCCTTTAGGAACAAAATACCTGTAATGTGTTGCACAGGGTCGCTTAAAGGTTGATTCTGTTTTGAACTATTTTTGACTATTTTTCACTTTTTAGGGTAGTTTATTATAAAATGTAGTTTATTCTAGGGGTGTAACGGTACGCAAAAATCACGGTTCGGTACGTACCTCGGTTTTAAAGTCACGGTTCAGTTAATCTTAGTACAGTAAGGGAAAGAAATGCAAACATTAAACTACAGGTTGTTTATTGCTATAATTTTTTTAACAATTTGTTTAAAAATTTGTTTTTTAAACACTATTTAATAATAATAATAATTATTATATATATATATATATATATATATATATATATATATATATATATATATATATATATATATATATATATATATATATATATATATATATATAATAAAGAATAAGAAATAAAATACTGCTGCAAAGTTCTCCACTAAATAAAATACTCTCAGTCTCAAACCAAAATCATATAATATAATATAATGAAAAATATAAATAAATAACTATGATTACAGTGCAGCATTACCAATACTAGCTTGTAGGCCTGCTCATATTTAAAATGTATATATGTAGTGGGACATGTTCCTGCATGGGCTGGCTGACCACGTCCAGAAGGAGATCTACGCCCTGGATCTCCCCACTACTCTGAATGGGCTCATTGAACTGGCTTTACAGGTCGACGCACGTCTGACGCAGATGGAGAGGAAGAGCTTACCCAGTACCACATCCAGAACACCGTCTGACGTGCGGTTTAGCGGCGGGGACGCGGCCAGCCCCTCCTACGATCAAAAGCCCATGCAGGTAGGGAGAGCTCGGCTTTCCTGGGAGGAGAAGGAGAGGCGGAGGTCCCTTGGCCTGTGCCTATACTGCGGGGGAACCGGACATCAAGCTTACAACTGTCTGGTAAAAGGCCAAGCCCGGTAGTACGAATGAGGCTACTATCGGGTGGGATCTCCGCCGAGAAGACCTCATCATCATCATCATCTACCCTCCTTCCGGTAAGACTAAGATGGTCAGCACAGACCCACCACTGTCAAGCACCACTGGACTCAGGGGCAGAAGGTAATTTCATGGACCGCACACTGGCACACAGACTCCACATTCCCCTCAGAGCCCTTCTGCACCACATCACGGCTCACGCCCTCAATGGACAGAAACTCCCGGTTATTTCTCACATCACTGAAGACATCACCCTCATCACATCAGGCAATCACTCTGAAACCATATCCTTCCACATACTTGACTCTCCACTGGCAACCATAGTCCTTGGTCACCCTTGGCTCCTCCTCCATAACCCCAAAATAGACTGGTCCTCCAACTCCATTCTTACCTGGTGTAAAAAGTGTCATGAGTCTTGTTTGGTGTCTGCCTGTCCGTCTGTGTCTATGTCTGTGTTACAGGAGGAGGCGGTGGATTTGTCTAACGTGCCCGCGGAGTACCTCCATCTGAGGGAAGTGTTCAGTAAGTCTTGTGCTGCTTCTCTTCCTCCACATCGTCCCTACGACTGTGCCATAGATTTACTGTCAGGTAAGTCTCCACCTAAAGGCAAATTATATTCACTTTCTGTTCCGGAAAGGGAGGCTATGGAGAAATATATTTCTGATTCTCTAGCTTCGAAGTTCATCCGCCCTTCCTCTTCTCCTGCGGGGGTGGGGTTCTTTTTTGTGGGGAAGAAGGACGGATCACTGCAACCTTGTATTGATTACCGGGGACTGAACAACATCACAGTAAAGAATACTCATCCTTTACCGTTGATGTCTTTGGCCTTCGAGAGGTTGCGGGGAGCATCGATTTTCACAAAACTGGACTTACGTAATGCTTATCATTTGGTCCGTATTAGGGAGGGGGATGAATGGAAGACCGCCTTTAATACCCCCAGAGGGCACTTTGAATATTTGGTCATGCCCTTCGGGCTTTCCAACTCCCCAGCGGTCTTTCAGGCACTCGTCAATGACGTGCTGCGAGACATGATTGATCAGTTCATATATGTCCACCTGGACGACATATTGATTGAATTGTCGGCAGTTAAGATGGCACTGGAGGAATGGCGCCACTGGTTAGAAGGATCAGGGGTTCTTTTTATTGTATGGACCGACAACAAGAATTTAGAATACATTAGCACTGCCAAAAGGTTGAACTCCGCCTTCGTCCAGAGGTGTCACCGCACTTGGACTAGAGCCCACGGGACTCTACTTCAAGTGGGGGCACGCACTAAGGCCAAAGCCGATCGCCATCGGTCTAGGCCTCCCGTATACATTGTGGGTCAAAAAGTGTGGCTTTCTACTAAGAATATTCCTCTCCGCTCCGTATCTAATAAATTGGCTCCCAAATTTATTGGCCCGTTTACTGTCACCAAGATCATTAGCCTCACAGGAGTAAGTTCAGGAGAATTCATCCCTCCTTTCATGTGTCTAAAATAAAGCTTGTATTTCATTCTCCCATTAATCCACCTACCCCGGTCCACCCATACACTGATCATCTGATCAGCTGCAGGTGCAGCTCATTCCAACAGCCTACTTAATGCCCTGTCTTTCGTCTCTTGTTTGTCAGATCGTTGTTTGAGGTCCTTGGTGTTCATGTCTGTTCGTTCTCCAGTGTTCTTGCCCTTGCTCTGTTTCCTGTTCGGTCATCTCTGGATTATCACCAGCATTCACGGATCTACCACCACCATCATCTCTACCAACAAACTCAAACCACCTACTCACCTGTCTGTGCTGCCATCGAGGTCCCTGCGTCAATCTCCAGCATCCATTCATCACACCTCCTTTCAATAAACTTCATTTACTTGCTTTTGCCTCCTGTCCTTCATTTACAGCATCACAAGATTTCGTTATTGCATTGGCCCGATCGGAATTAAGAGTAAAGGTCTGTTTAAATGCCGACGGGAGCTGCGTTTGAATTACAATCATTTTTTACTAGTTGTAGTGATGTTCACACTCGTGTGATGCCTTTTGAAAACTTTAGAATCAGCTGCAGGGCGGGATTTGCGCTGAACGCGGAGACTTCTGCCACTTAATGTGTTCGTGTGGAAACACGAATATGTACTTATATTCTGCACACAAAATATTGCATTCGGTACACACGTGCACCATACTGAAAGCCCGGTACCCGAAACGGTCCGGTACAAATACATGTACCGTTACACCCCTAGTTTATTCCCTTCTTGTTTATTGAATTGTTGTATAATCACACTTACAATGGTGTGATATACAGTAGCTTCATTATGGTTTGATTCAGTACAGATCAATGAATTAAAACAAAATCTCAAACACTAAAAAAATTAAAGGTACTTTCATGAAGAACCTGAGGGCCTTGACTACTTTGCTTCATTGAGTGGAAAATATATAATAGACCCTAGTTTGTTAATTTAATTAAGCCTGAGCTGTTACATAGCTCATATAGTCTCCATTTTCATTAGTCTAGAAAAAGTGCTTTATTAGAAATTAAATCTAATATAATAATATAATGACACATGATGCCACTGTTATTATCTTATCCTTAGCATACTATATTCCAGAACATTCCACCAGAGTGGAATCAATATGCAGCTCTGTACGTATTCTGAGTTCTGTTAGGTAATTTCATACATCATAAACATTGTCTGCAGACAATGGCTCAGTTATGTATTTAATATCAATAGCTCAGACGGGTCACTGGATTTGTTTATTTGTTCTGGTAGATTATGTTGCATCATGCAATTTTTTTTTTGTTGCAATATGCATTGTGCATCCCATCTGAATATCCTGATGGCTTTCTCTGAAATGAAATACAAAAATAATTTCCCTTCTTACAAATTCCATTATTTTAAAGGCAATGCTAGAAACACAGAGGCCAGAACCTACAGCTGGTGTTGCATAATTGATGGCTACTTGTGATCATTTTGAAATATTGCTACATCCACACACAAAAATAGCTCAAGTTACTTGATATTAAAATGTTTCCTGACATACTGACTCTTTGCAACAGAGCAAAATAGAAGATGTGACTTCAGTACTATACCATTTTCCCATAGGAGGTAAACACATTTCTAATCTTGGATTTAGCATCTATTAATTATTTATAGAGGTCAGTGATTTTGACAGGGAATGTTTTTCTTTTCCATTTCTCTAGAGACCCCATACAGGTGTTTTTACTCTGATTAAGTTATGAGTAAAGTGTAGATGCTGGAAATGCCACAGGGGTTTTCATCGGCTGCAAGCCCAGATTTCAAAGATCAGCTCAGCTGCACAGTCAGAGGTGCAATAATGAGACCTCCTCCTGTAATATGTCTGTTAATGAGAGTAGAATTGGCATGCTGGGTAAGTGGGCTGATTTTTGAACTGGCTCCTGTAATACAGATACCCAGTGATGTTACACTGCCAAGATAGGTAGTGGTCTGATGTCTGTCATAATATCTTTATTTATATAATACAAATCATTTTGAATCTCTTACTGGGTAACAGCCTGTTGGCATGCAATGTATTCATTAATTTGACAAGTTTGTCATACCTTACGTAGGCATTGAGGGCAACAGTGCTTTGTTGTTGTAGTTTTTTTTTTTTTTTTTCTACCCCCTTTGACCATTCGCTCACCCTGATGTCGTTCAAACCTGTATGGATTCTTCTACAGATCACAGATGATTATTTTTGGAAGGATGTTCATGCAGCTCCCCAACGAAAGTGAATGGTGACCAGTGACTGTCAAGCCCCTTAAAAATGAAGAAAAGCTTTAACTGACTGTCTTCTGAAGTGGTACAAGATTTGTGAGAGGAAACTTGAGTACACTGTGGTTCTTATATTGGATTAGTGCATTTTGAATATTCAGATTTGGTGGATCACTATAATCAATATAAAACATGCTGTTTGTCATAAGTGACATAAAACCTGACAATTTAACCTGACAGTTTTAGAGTTTTTAAATTTCCATTCATGAAACATTTCACAACACAAGCATCAGCCTCAAACACCCAAATACCAAAGACTCCATGAAATGTTTCTCAATGTGCACCAGCAGAGACTACTGCAGCAGTTTAAAAGCATAGATCCAAATCCCCATGTGTAGTGAGCTCACATTATACCACCAACTCCGACAAATCAGACAATGTGACCCCATATCATTCTCCCACCTCCATGAAAGACAAAACTGACACCCAAGAAGCCATAAAGGGCCAGTAGCTCCTTCACAAGAATAGAATAATATAAAATTCAGCATCTAAACCCTGACTGAATGAACCATGCTGTACAATAGCAAATATAGATATTTGTCCATAGGCATTTCACCACCATTTTGCTTCTGACAACTCTTTCAGTCTTTATTTAATATTCATATTCCCTGAAAGTTTGACTTTGCAAGTGTGAAGCAGTTTACTTTAAAGGCAGGTTTACCTATTGGTTTGGTGCTGTGATGTCCCAGACAACTTCCGTAGTTTAGCTCTTTCCAAGACAGGAAAGGGGTATTACTGATGTAGGCTACTTTATGTTGTAGAATAAAACGTGAAAATATCTTGAGCTTTCATTAACCACACCCCTTATTTCAGGCATTTAACCAAAATCCATTCAAAAATCCAATCCATTCAGAACAATGGAACCATGAAGTGCTAAAATGCTAACTAGTTCCCAGGTTTTTTGGCCTCCAAAAATACAGCATACATCCCTGCAGCACTCTGTACCTGTACACATATTTGTGATGTTTACATTTTCAATGAGAAATTCTCTAAGATATGGGACTTTTTTGTATTCGAGTTTCATGATAGCGTTTTACTTTAGGTGCTGTCAGATGCTAAAGACCTATTTTGCTTTTATTTAACCTCCAGTCAACTAAATTAGAGGATCAAGTACAGATACAATCATTCATTCCTGTACATCCTTATCCATTCCATGATATCATCAGTGGTTCAGCTGACCCTTTGTTTCATCTGTAGATTGAAGCAGATATTAGGTTAAGCACTAAATGGCAGGCTGTAGGGTTTCAATCCAGAGAGTCATCCATAGCTTTAATGCATATCAATTTGAAAGTGTTAACAATGAAAGGGTAAAATAAAAAATAATGCACTTCCATATTCGTGAAATCATAGAAGGCATTCACTGAGAGTTTAGGGTAATATTGGGGAAATTCCACATTTAAAGTCAATGCCTAGAATCACTCTAAGTGTATAAATAAAACTCCATACATAAATAAAGCAAGGTAAATTTGTATGTGTATGGCCCATTAACAGCAGATGGCATTCACTCACATGACTGCCCAGTGATCAGTCCCTGTCTAAACACTTCAGGGCAAAGTCACCTCCATGCCCACATAGCTAGTAAAGTTAAATTTACTGAAGAAAGTACCGCTTTGGAAGCTGTCAAGCAAAATGGAGCCAAACAGCTTTTCTTTTATGTCTGGAAAAAGCTATCAGTTTACATTTCCAAACATCTATCCTGAGCTGTGCTGTGAAAAGCAGGAGACAACTCCATATTTAATTATTGTGCATTATTAATTATTAATAATATTTCATTAATTTAATTGAAAGTGATTATAAGTTCAGCTTGGTTTTGGATCCCTATTTTCATCTTAAAGAGATGTCATGGAGGTTGATCTATAAATGTAGCTAGCTTTTCTCCTATAATTTGGAACAATCAATATAATCTTATCAAGACATAAATTCATATTGTTTCCCAATTCATTTAATAAGGGCATATTTCAGATTGCATCTAAACAGGATATATTTGCCCTTCAAATCTGTTATTATTGGAGAAAATTTACAAATTAAATTGCAATATTCTTTGGAATTTCCTTCCATCTATACAAAGGGTTCGTATTTCGGACATAAAATGTAAAAATCTATTTCTGAGGACTAATTTAGCTAATTCTGCTGATAATATTAATTCAATTATCAGACAATATTCAGTTCAATACTCAATTCTAGTTATTTTTTTAGAAAGATTGTTTCAAAGCAGCACTTCAGGAAACGTATGTTTAAATGATAGATAGTCGTTTGGCCCTAAATGAACAGGGAATCTTGCATTAAATCATATATTGTCATTTCAACTCTTTAAGAATATGTCATGGAAGAAAAACTCCAGTTGTGATGAAGTGTTGTAGAACAAGAATCAGACTCATCTGTGGTCCATCCGATAGCTACAAAATGTCTCAAAACAATAACATAAATCTGCACTGAATTTGGGTCTCAGACAAGACTTTCTATCAACTGGTTTTGTTTTTGTTATTAACTTAATGTGTTTTTAAGAAATATTATTCACATTTTGCTTTTATTAATGGCTTCACCATTGGGTACGCTTACTTCTTTAGGCTTACTACTTTAAAAATATTTTCAGTCTTCAGCAAACAGTCTGTATTACCTTTATTTTCTTACATTTATTTTCAGGGCTGTAGTTTTCAAATGAATGAATGAAATGCCCTGAATAATCGCTGTACAGCTGTTAACTTCTGCTGCATGTCTAATTTAGTTACTAAATTAGTATTTATTATTATTATTAATAAAGAAACAGCTTCTGAACCTGTGCTCCAGGTGTGCTGTGTCTATGAAATCAAAATCAAAATAAGGTCTAATCACCCTCTTTGCTACAGTTTGCTGCTCTCTCATATCCTATTTCACAGTTCAGTGAAATCAAACCACTGTGGCTCCAATTTCAACCTAGAGGGCTACATAATGATATGTTAAGGCCACATGCTCTCATGTCTTCGGTTCACACACTTATGCTAGCTATGGGTCAAGAGATTGCAGAATATGATATAGGACTGATAAAACATATTGTTACCTGTAACCATAAGGCTAGCTCATCATGACATCTGATGTCAAGCTTATTTAAAAGAATCATCTCTAGGTTACGTATGTAACCCTAGTTCCTTGAGGGAATGAGACACTGCGTTGAAAACGCTTTGGGGAATGCGTTTAGCGTGAGCGACTCTGAATATCATATTTAATCTGTTTTATAGAAGAGCGTGACGTCACGGGCGGGGTGACGTAAGCGACCAGGAAGCTATAAAGGCATGAGCCGCGCAGCTGGCTTCAGCTTCGAGTACCAGCAAGCCGAGGGTATGGCCTCAAGAAGCAGCGTTTCGTTCCCCCCCTTACTGTACGTAACCTAGAGACGTTCCTCTTCAGGAACTCGAGCTGCGTCGAAAACACTTTGGGGAATGAGTACCAACGCTGCCAGACTACCAAACCCCTGCCTAGTGTGTATCCAAAGAGCACAGCTTAGGACGAGAGGACTGAAGCACCTGGAGTGACTGGCATGTCTAAGCCATAGAAATTTATGGAAGTAGAAAGTGTGGCCAAACCCGCAGCATTGCAGATGTCCAGCATAAACACACCTGCTAGGAAGGCCGAGAGCTGACTGCATGGGCTGTGCTCCTCGTAAAAGCTTCTCGTTATGTAATTATCAATGAAGATTCGGGAGGAGCGCGTCAGATACTTAGCCTAATCATCACAGGTGGACCACAATCAAGTAATCAATCCCACAGTATAAATATCGCTGACTTACCTCTATCCATTGACGGTTTATCAGCATGCTGGTTCGCCTCGTCAGTCACCTTATCACAGACCCAATTTTCGTACCAACGAAGAGTGCTACACAGGGGATTTATAAGACCTGCTGCTTTTGCCGGACCCGAGATCATTTCTACCCAGCCAAACACGGCCGTTGAGCAGCATTAAGCGTCATCGCGACAGCTGCTATCCTCGCCAAGCCACACATCGTGGCCAATAGACCGTGCAACTCCAAGCTCGCCTGCTCGATACACGATCGCGCCGCCCGAGACCGAGCTCTCGTCGAGCGCTGGATTGCAAGCAGAAAGAATCCATCCACGGTTCAGCCTTTCACCACGGCGTTCCGGCCGAGTGGCAGTTTGAGGCCGCTTCCTCTAGCGGCGCGCAGACTAATACAATTCCAGGCGAAGACGCTAAAAAACAGGTTCTTCTTTTTCTTCATTGGATTTTTACGGCAGTTTGCATTCAAAGTGTTGCATCTAAAAGCAGTTTTGCGGCTAAAGTTTTGTTAAACTACGTCTTGACGTAGTTCCGTCTTCTTCTAGTAGTGTTTTATGGAGGTTTTGGCAAACCAACGTAAAGGTGCATTAACGCCACCCGCTGATCCGGGGTGTGGATTCCGCATAGATTTGGACTACAGATACACCGTTCCGTCGGATGATGATGCCACTTTTTAACCATGAAGCCAAAGGCATTAGGTTAGATTATTGTAATGCCTCGTTCTCAGGCCTTCCAGCTAAATCGTTGAGCAAGCTTCAGTATACAAATTCTGCCGCACGCTTGTACTTCTCCTCGCGAACACATTACACCGGTTCTTTCACAATTACACGGGCTTCCCGTAAACATGAGAATTGATTTTAAAATTCTTATCTTAACATACTAGGCACTTCATGGGACTGCACCTGAGCATTTTTGTGAACTCATCAGTCCTGATATTCCATCACGCTCTCTTCGCTCTACTAACTCTTCACTTCACCAGCCATAATGTGAGCTAAAGACCATGGGGGAAAGAGCCTTTTCAGATAAAGCCCCTACGCTATGGAATGTACTTCTTCTGCACGTCAGATATGCACCTATGTTGGGCGATTTTTGTTGATTAAGTCACATTTATTCAAGACTGTCTGTCTTTAATGAATTGTTGTATTGCTTTTGGCGTTTGTTCCTACAAATAAAATGCATTATTATTATTATTATTATTATTATTATTATTGTTACATTCGCCTTACCGCGCACGTTTAAACCTCGCCGAAATGATACAGACATAAGTTCAAAAAAAAAAAAAAAAAAAAAAAAAAACCTTAAGTCTCTGGATAAAAGCGCCTGCTAAATGCTTAATTTAATTTAAAAATTTTCATTTCCATGCAAGTCTTCTGGTAGGACCAAATCATTTAGGGACCTATTTTACCATTCACTGGCGTGATCACTCAAAATTAATCTAAAAACGCATCTGCCCTCGTGTTTTGATGCAGGATAGCAAGCATGAGTAAAATTACCATCGCCTTTTAAGGACCGTAATACGGAAAACCGGAAAGTAAATCTCTTTAGAAACCACTTGGAAGCAAATAGCACATAACTGCCGTTAACCCATTTGCTGCAAGCATCGCCAACGGCCCCAGTCTATGTTTCGTTTTCACAGCACGTTAAACATCACTCTCTTACTTGATCTGGATAAGCCACGCATCAATTGAAGTCCAAAGACTTTGGCTTTTATATCTGACCAATATTTCGATAAAACATAATTCCAGTGATTAATTTTCCATCATGTCAGGAAAACTATTCCTATTCCTGAACGGTAAACGTCAAAGTGTTAGCTCGTGGACAAATGTTGATCATGGATCTAGTCAGAAAGAATCATGAACAGAAACATCTTTATTTTGGGTACATAATTTCTGCCTCCATGCCAAAAATGGGGGGTGTCTTGTAAGGGGTTAACGTTACTGCTATAATCATGTCTTTCGGTACAACGCCTTACAAGACTAAACATGCTCAATCGTTTCCAAAAGCCTCTGTTTCCACAGTCCATAATACAACGTGAAAACAGCGTTCCAAACGTATCCACTCGGGAGTCCGTCTAAAGAGCCCGGAGGCCAAATGAGAGGAAAGATGCTTTTCCAACAGGAACATAATAAGGTGGACAAGGCCTGAGGAATTGTCAAATCAGGCAACAAATTGCTAAGCTGGTAACACAGTAGGCTACCCATCCATTTTTAGCTTGCCCCATCAAATATTACTAACACTTTTTACTCTTCCCACAGCCAACATCTACAGCAGCCGAAGCAAGTAGCCTTTCATGTACCTCCTCACTGCCGCAGCAGTGTCTGCTCACGCAGGGGCCTTTCCTGTACCTCCCCACCGCCGCTGCAGTGTCTGCTCCTGCAGGAGCCTTTCTTGTACCTCCCCACCGCCGCTGGAGTGTCTGCTCCCGCAGGAGCCTTTCCTGTATCTCCCCACCGCCGCTGCAGTGTCTGCTCCCGTAGGAGCCTTTCCCGTATCTCCCCACTGCCGCAGCAGTGTCTGCTCCCGCAGGAGCCTTTCCCGTATCTCCCCACTGCCGCAGCAGTGTCTGCTCCCGCAGGAGCCTTTCCCGTTCTCCCCACTGCCGCAGCAGTGTCTGCTCCCGCAGGAGCCCTTCCTATACCTCCTCACTGCTGTGCAGTGTCTGCTCCCGCAGGAGCCTTCCTACACCTCCTCACTGCCGCGCAGTGTCTGCTCCCGCAGGAGCCTTTCCTGTACCTCCACACTGCCGTAGCAGTGTCTGCTCCCGCAGGAGCCTTTCCCGTTCTCCCCACTGCTGTAGCAGCGTCTGCTCCCGCAGGAGCCTTTCCTACACCTAAATATATATAAAAAAAATAAATAAAATTTTTAAAAAAATAAATAAAATAAAAAATAAAATACCACACATCACCTCCGCCTAAAGGCATGCCATGCATCTGAGGTTGCGGTGATAGCATCATGTATCGACAATAGCCAAGACGATATTAGGCCCATTCTCCAACCAACGTTTTTTATAATAATCATTAGGCGGCCTACCTTAATTCGGCCTACCTTAATTAATCAAACCGCTCCGTTATCCCATCTCAGCACTGCATTTCCCGCTCGTCCGTGCCCTCAAAGGACGATGTGAGCCCGTAGGTTTAAAAAAAAAACTAGCAGTATTTAAATATAGTATTTATACTTAATACCAGTGTATCAGTACGTCCGAAAGTATATATTTTTTTTTGATTATGGGCGATTCCATAGGCTCTTTTCGTGCACCTGCATGGTCAAAATGGTAAATAGTAAGCTCAGACAGTATAAAGAATCTTTCTCTTACTCCACCCATGCACGATTACATCGTCGAGATGTACCATCGATCTCACGTGCTGACAATGACCACATCGCCGATACATGGCACCCATTTGGGGTACACTGGCACAGGAAATCCTAATTTATTTTTGCACGCTTAATTTCGGATACTATGACTGCACCAAAATTTTTTCGGACTCATTATCGGAAGCAGCTCATTGGATTTGCTAAACAATTATCCAAGTAAGCCTCACAGCGTCTACCCTCGTAGACAAATAAATCATCCTTAGTATCGAACTCCCTGCCAGGCGCTGCAAGAGGGCTCCCGGTTGAACCAACCTTTGCCTTCTCCATTCAACTATCAGCAAAGCTTACTCGTTTGACAACGCAAATATTAAAATCCTGCCAGATGCTTTCCCACTTAATCAATCTTGGACTTTCCATCCGACCACCAGCGAAGCTTACCCGATTAAAAAAGGCTGATTAACCCCCAAAAAAAAAAAAGCGTGACATTTACCTATCGAACACCAATGAGTACATTGCAGGCCAAATAAATTTTCCCTCCGATGGCAAGATGTACCCATTCAATACCGCAAGTTACGCTTTCGCCGAACACTAACGGGCTCTTCGCAGATAAAACAATCTCAATTTTCCCTCCGATGGCCGGAGAGACTACCCATCTGGTGTCGCAAATTTTAATAAATAAAAATACAAATAAATATAGAAAATAAATAAATAAATAAATAAATAATAAATAAAAAGACACTGGATGCTGGCCATAGCCTCCAGAACAGATAACCTTACCTTTTTCAATCCTATGGCCGGCAAGGCTTCTCTCTTCGATGCCAAGAGCTTGAGCCCCCATCGGATGCTGACGAGAGCCTCCCGGCCAGACAACCTCACCTTTTCCATTCTGCGGCCAGCAAGGCTTACCCGTTCGTTGCCAGGAGCTCACACTCCCTTCGGACGTAGGTAAAAGCCCCCGGCTACCTGCTTTGCCATTCTGTCTTACGTACGGAGAGGTTTACCCATCCAATGCACGGAGTCAGGGCTCCCATTGAATGTAGGTGAGAGCTTCCCGGCTAGACAACCTTACCTTTTCCGTCCTTTGGCCAGCGAGGCTTAACCGTTCTATCCGGGAGCTAAGCTCCTGTCGGACGTCGGTCCGAGCCTCCCGGCTAGACAACCTGACCTTTTCCACCCTCGGCCAGTGAGGCTTACCCGTCCGATGCGAGTGCTCCCATCGGACGCTGGCGACAGCCTCCTGGCCAGCCAACCACGACCTTACCGCGTGGTTTAGGTTACAAACCTACAAGCAAGCTGTTCAAATGCTGCAAGTACCAAACACACAATAAACTCTCCTTCCTTCCTATGGTCGCCAAGGCTAACCCGTCTCTTGCCGGGAGTAGCAAACTCCCTTAAAACGCTGACGACAGCCTAACGACCACACAAACTTACCTTTTCCATCCTACGGCCTGCGAGGCTCACCCAGTTTTGTCCCCGCCGGATGCTGGCAAGAGCCTCCTGGCCACCTATCGTTACCTTTTCTGTCTGCCATCCGGAGAGGCTTACCCGTTCGATGCGTGTGCTCCCTTTGGACGCCGGCGAGAGCCTCCCGGTTAGACAACCTTACCTTTTCATTTTCTATGGTCAGCGAGGCTTACCCGTTCGATGTGTGTGCTCCCTTCGTACGCTGGCGAGAGCCTCCTGGACAGACTTGCTTTACGTTTCCACTCTACGGTCGGCGAGGCTTACCCGTTCGATGCGTGTGCTCCCTTCGGACGTCGGTAACAGTCTCTCGGCCACACAACTTACCTTTCCATTTGACGGTAGGCGAGGCTTAACCGTCCGACGCTACGAGTCTCGTCCTCTCGCCAAAGCCTGCAAAAAAAAAAAAAAAAAGCTACCCTCAGCTACTCTCACATCTTTTAACCCCGTCTGGCGAGGCTTACCCGTTCGATGTTCTGAGTTAGAGGCCCCATCGGATGCTGCGAGAGTCCTCCCAGTCGGGTTTTCCTTTCCAACCCTCCCCGTCCGCCGAGGCTTACCCGTCTGTCGCGTGTGCTCCCTTCAGACGTCTGGCGAGAGTCTCCCGGACGGGCCTATGCTTGCCAGCCGCAAGCGAGTCTCATCCATCCGATGCCGTGAGTCGGGATCTCCCTTCGGATGTTGCCAGAGTCCTCCTTGTCGGCTAGCCCAAAAGCTTTTTATCTGCCAAACCGAGAGGACCCAGACGTCCGTCATCCTGAGTCTCAATCTCCTGACGGAGGCTTCATGGGCCCTCTCGGTCAGCGTTAGGCCCTTCACCCACTGAATAGCAGGGGCTATCAGCCAGTAGGGCCCGTACGCCGACACCGTGACCTATTCCGGTCGAGGCAACTCGGGTCCTCCCGGTCGGGCACCACAACCACGCCGCTCCTCCTCATCGGCCAGTAGGGCTCACCGTTCCAACGCCAAAAAGCTCCAGTTGAGCATCGGCCCGAGCCCTACCGACCGGGCGCCAACAACCACGTAGTTCACTAGCTGCAGCCGGTAGGGCCTACTCTCCCAACTCCCAAGTCGCTCCCTCCGGAGTACGTAGGCCCTTCCAGCCTGCCAACGAGATGACTTCTCAGAAACCAAATCAGCCCCCGCCAGTACTCTGCTTTTTTGGGGGGGCATTCTTTAAACTGGCGGCTGTCCTCTTGTACATTTGCCTTTTTGGGGGGTACTCTAGGTTCGGGCAATTCCCGAGCTCGGAGCCCTTCCCGGACAGCACGCCAAATACGCATACCATACCTCAGCTATTTATATGTAAGCGTGAACTAGTGAAATGTAATTATCAATGAAGATTCGGGAGGAGCACGTCAGATACTTAGCCTAATCATCACAGGTGGACCACAATCAAGTAATCAATCCCACAGTATAAATATCGCTGACTTACCTCTATCCATTGACGGTTTATCAGCATCCCTCCTCCACCCCATCTCCTCACTTCAAGTTCACTTTACAATATACGGGGAAGGGGGGGGTACTCTAGGTTCGGGCAATTCCCGAGCTCGGAGCCCTTCCCCGGACAGCACGCCAAATACGCATACCATACCTCAGCTAATTATATGTAAGCGTGAACTAGTGAAATAAAGTTAGGCATAATATGCTTGTGAAGCTGATGCTTGTGCAACTGTTGTGGGAGCAACTGATGTTTATGCAGCTCACGTTTGTGCAACTACGAGCTAATCGACGCCCTCTGTTTCAATCTCCTTTGAGAAAGAAAGGTGGTGCGTCGCGCCCGTCACTCGGGGCGAAGGACCGCAACACTCAGGCTTCCGAACCCGGAGATCGGGCAGATCTGGCGGGTGAGGTAGGAGATAGGGACGCGCTCGTCTCCATACCCTCCGGCAGATCTTTATCTGTGAACCCAGCGAGTGCAGGCGCCACTCCGCCTCGGCGAAAGCGGGACAAACACTGCGAGGAACGCTGGCGAAGACTCCCTCTCGAGAAGAGTCCTCCGGGATCGAAGCATCCACACTGGCTTGTACCAGTGCAGGCAGTCTTCTCCCTCAAGAGGAGCTAATAGTGACAAACAACAATAAATAAGACTGACGAGACAGAATGACATGCACACACAGAGCGCTTGCTGAAATACACGAAGCTGAAGCCCGCTACGCGGCTCGTGCCTTTATAGCTTCCTGGTCCCTTACGTCACCCCGCTCATGCTAAATGCGTTCCCCAAAGCGTTTTCGTCGCAGCTCGAGTTCCTGAAGAGGAACTATGATCAATATACATACATAACACTTAGAAATCATAAAACTGTTAAAGCTACGAAAGGAACTGAAGTGCTTCTGTGGCAGCCGATCCTGTCACAGTTTTCTGTCTTTCTGTAACTGTCTTCTGTGAGTGTTGTGTTTATTTGGTGCCATGTGCTTTTGTCCTGTCTCTTTTCTTACCCCGCCTATCTTGTTACCTCATCATTGTTTTAGTTGCTACACCTGTGTTTCTCCCTTGCTCCCGGACTCATTACCTTCACTCTGCACACCTGTCTCTCAATCACACACACAGCTGTTGCTCATTGTCATGGACTGTATTAGCTTGTCTCACACCACTCTGTCTGGCTGTATTATATGTCTAATGTTTAATATTATCTAATAATCGTTGCTTTTGTAAACCGTGCTTCTAGTTCTTGCATTTCGGCTTGTTCCCTGTTATTCGTTTCTGTTTTGTTTTTGCCTTGTTGGCCTTTTTGTTCTCTTTTATTAAAAAGTTATATTTCCCTGCATTTGGACCCAGACCCTGTTTCTTCCCTGCGCGTCCTACCGCGCCGTGACAGAATACAGCCAGCAACATGGGTCCAGCAGGGAAGTTCCTCGATGTCCGCCAGGGAAATCGGAGCATCGAGGATTACACCAGGGACTTCGTGGGGGCGGCTCGGTTATCGGCTGTGGAAAAGACCTGCCTGATGGTCTATTTCTGGGGAGGCCTAGCCGAGGCCTTCAAGTCCCTTATGCCATTCTGGCACCCTGAGGAGAGGCTGGAGGATTACATCAACTTGGCTCTGCAGTTGAGCGGCTCAGCCGTCAGGGTGGAGTTAGCTGCAGAGCCTGCTCAAGGTTCTCCCGAGGTGACAGTCCAAGAGTCAGCAGAGGCCTCGTTGGCTGCATCCAGTGCCTCACACCTGTTCCCAGAGCTTCGCGGGCTGATACACTGCATGCAGGAATCACTGCTGATGTCGGTACGAACAGCGTGGCAAGCTTGCAAAACTCACAAAGTGGTGGAACCCGCTGATGCAGCGGGGCTCACTCCTAGCCCCCACCAGGCGGCGGTGTCCACTCAGGATTCCCATAAGGCGGCGGCGGCATCCACTCACAGTTCCCCTGAGGCGGGGGTGGCGTCCGCTCACAGTTCCCCCAAGGCGGCGGCGGCGGCGTCCCCTCACAGCTCCCCTGAGGTGGAGGCAGCGGCGGAGGCGACCGCTCACAGTTCCCCCGAGGCGGCGGCGGTGTCCGCTCACAGTTTTCTCGAGGCGGCATCCACTCTCTTATCCCCGAGGCGGTGGTGTCCGCTCACAGTTCCACTGAGGCGGCGGCGGCATCCGCTCACATTTCCCCCGAGGCAGCGCCGGGGTCTGCTCACAGTTCCATGAAGTGAAAGTGAAAGTCGTGACATTTGCCAAGTATGTTAACCCATACTTGGAATTGGTGCTCTGCATTTAACCCATCCAAGTGCACACACACAGCTGTGAGAAGTGAACACACCCGGAGCAGTGGGCAGCTATAGATCCAGCGCCCAGGGAGCAACTAGGGGTTCAGTGCCTTGTTCAAGGGCACTTCAGCCATGGTTATTGAGGGTGGAAGAGAATGCTGTTCATTCATTCCGTCCACCTACAACTCCTGCCAACACCAAGACTCAAACCGGCGACCTTCAGGTAACTAGTCCAAGTCTGTAACCATTAGGCCACAGCTGCCGTGGCTGCTGTCATCATTTGGAGCCTGAGTCTGCACATTTGTGGTCATGAGCTGGAGCCATGGATTCAAAGCCCTGTTTTTATAGCATCACATAACAAACTAAAAGCAAACTTATAGAAAAGCAAACATACATAAGCATGATAAAAACTTTTTTTGGGGGGGGGGGGGGGGGGGGGGGGCTTATGTCCCATTCGTTTACAAGGAGAGGGCAGGGTTTATGACATACTGCAGCCAGTATACTGCAGCTTCACATTTCAGAATGTGTGTGGCACACTTGGTCACCAACTACTCAAAGCCAGTGGGAGTCAAGCCTGCAACCTTTAGCCAAAAAAGTGCAATTGCTACTGCTAACGCTGCAGCTTTGGCAGTGCAGGAGGGGAGACCAGAGTTTGTTTCAATGGAGGAGAGGCTTTACTATGCTGAATAAACAGCTTTTGTGAGGAAGCAGCTTATCATTTAATGTATTGACAGCCTATTGGCTAATCTTTAGCCAGTTTTACACTAAACAATAGTCGATATGCCGAAGTAGAAAAAATGACATTCTAGACTTTTTACGACAGGTCGGATTAAGCTTATAGCACTTCTTATTCGTTCCAGGTATCCATAAATGGCAATTTAGTGTCGCACAATTCTGAAATTCTATGAAGTCAAAGCTGTGTGGTTAAAAAAAGTTTTTTTAACATAGTTTACATGCCTGAAGTCATTTTTTCCCCAAGTCAGCTTTATTAGTGGTTCCACTTACATGAACTTACACAACTGTCTATGTGATGAGACAGCATAGTATTATATATCAACAGCATAGTGTTATTTTGCAATAAGTCAAAAAAATAAAAATCTTTAGCAACATACTGTTATTTACATTGTCCATAAACCATCATTATTCATTGACATGAAATTCTAAGGCACTTAAAAAGGATTAAACAAAAAAATTTTGTCCCAAGGCGTGATGTGGGTGAAAGCTGCTCTATATTGCACAGAATCTTCAAAGATGATTAGAGCTGGTGTGGAGGTGCACTTTACAGATAAGAGCACAATGTAGTCCCTCTCAGTGGGGAATTCTGAACTCATTTAGAAAGAAAGGGCAAATAACAGCCACTTAATCTTAATCTTACAATTCATTTTAGATCATATGTATAACGCTAATACAAAAAGGCTAGTTTGACCAAATAAAAAGTTACATTATTATTATTATTATTTTACTTTGCATCAGATGTCTTGTGAAGACCTTACTCTGAAGTACTGTGCCAGGTAATCAGATGCCTGACTCTATCGCCTCACCTCTCTGAAAACACTTCTGTTTTCTGAGTTCTGCAGATCAGTCATTATCTGACAGCACATTCACTGGCACTGGTGACTATGTGGTGATAATGGAGCTTCCTAATAAGAGAGGTAAACTTTGTGACCCTGATTGGTGCTGTCTAACCCAGTGGCTACATCCCAAACAGTAGCTCTCATTACTCAGTGAGCCTCTGCTACCATCTTTGCTCATTATCCTCTTCAGTACAAGAGTGCCTAAAAACTTCTCAGTCGAGTAATTGCACTAAAAGCCAACTCTCCAGTTCAGCGTGAACTCTGTGCAAGACAGCTACTTTTTTAACAAACTGAAACTGTGCAGCCAGTAGAAAATGATGCTTAACATCTTTCACGCTGTTAATAAATCTGCTGTTGAAGAAAAGACAAACTGCATCTCAGAGTGCTTTTTAAAGGAGCTCTTATAAGAAGTGGATCTCAAAACTGAGCTAATTTGTGCTTTTTAACTTATATTTCAATGTGTTTTGTGTCAGTTACTGAGTTTTATTGATTTTGTTAATGTATTCCATGCAATACTGGGAGTGAATTCATGTAAATTGGGCCATACCCTTGCCATTGAGATGACTGAAAAAATGGCCCTGAATTTAAGTTCACCCAAAACTACAATGTTGTATCAGACAACTTTAAGAAAGACAACAAGTTTCTTTCTTCTTTCTTGGTTACCAACATCTTTCAAAATATCTTCTCTCTTGTGCTCAACATTTCAGTCGTTAATTGTATGTTTGCTGGTCACCAGCCTCACCATCGAAGGCCAGTGTAAATTATCTGTCCTAAAGCACAACCACAGATAGAGGACATCCCTGAATGTTATTATTTCTGAGCAAAAACAGCTTGAATCGTGTTTGACAGGGAATCCCAACAGGCAGCAGTGACTGGGCTAATGACAGCAGTCAGTGATTACTGACACACAAACACACACACGCTTATTCACTCCCAGGCATTATCCATCACCAAGGCAACAAATTCTTCCTTCATGGGGAAGTCCTTGAATGCATCATTCTCTGATAATAAAGACAATCAAAACTCATGGATCTGTTATTGCCATTGATAGAAATGACTGCAAATGGTGCTATTCCTACTGTGACAAGAATATGACATAAAACACATTTACAAGCTCTTACCTTTTACACCTCTGACTGTTTTCGAACTCAAACTGTTTTTCATGCATTTGGAAATCAGCACAACCCTAATGATGTAACCAACAGATGTAGCATAATGTTATGCTAATATTCAACTGCTCTTGTGTACAACTGGAATGTTGAAACACTTCCCACTGTGTCTGTAAAACATGAGCAGTGAGGATGTGGGCACACGTGTTAAGATAGCAGTGGTCGGAGCAGGTTAATGTGGGACTTTGAGCCAGTGATCTAAACCACTTAAAAAAAATGCCTGAAGGATGCGATGATGACTCTCAATGGGATGCTTCGCATTGACATGACAACCACTCTGATCTTAGTACCCGCCACATTTACAGCACTGCATGGGTCCAAGAGACTAACGGCGCAGGGCTAAGCTGAAAAACAAACCAAAACAGCCCAGAGGTTGTTAATTCATTGTCATTATTTCAGTTCAGTTTTGTTTGATGTGCTTGAAACAGCTGCACTTCTGATTCTTTTACAAAATGCTTCACATCGCCTGCTGTCAAAGTTGCCAATAGCAGATTAGTCTTGGTGTGATGAAGAGTGGCAAGCAGATGGAAAACTTACAGAAGCAGGTGTCTGGGTTTAGATTTCACATATTCCTCAATGGATGGAATTGTAAATATACACTGAAATGAGAACACTGAAAAGCTTCTAAAAACGATATGGATGAAATTTGAATCTTCACTCACACTATGCCCTGTGCTTTGACAAGGTTCTGATGCAGAATTTGTATTAAAAACTGGGAAATTGTTTTTTAGTATTCTTAATAACCTCAACAAAAGCGACCTCAACAATAGATCAAGTTAGTCAGTGCAAGGTTATTTCCTTGTCACTGCACTTCGGGTTGAATGATGAATGGCTCTAGAATTTCTACATCCATTGAGGTTATACAACAATACATTCATATACAGTTTAAGAGAGGTGAAATGAGCACCGGCTACTTGCATTGTATTTAAGTATGGTATATTTACACAATTCTTTCTTCAAAATATGTTTATAAAAATATATAAATACACGATATATTAGGGCTGTTGATCAATCAAAAAATCATACAGATTTGTGTGGCATTGTACCCAACATTAAATTTTGTCATTACTACATTTCTAATCACTGAATATATATAAAATGTGGTGTTGTTTCTGTCTCTCTGGTCTATCTGCTCTCACTGTTTGAATAATTGCTTCCCACTTTACAGTACATTTTGTAAATTCATTTTGATGAGAAATGAGAAGAAAAAAAATCCTGGTTAAAACATATGCTATCAATATTTTAATGTGAGGCTCGATCCTCTGTATACAATGTCACTATGCCTGAAACAAACATTTAATGAATAAACCCACAATGTCCCTCCTTTTAATTTGCATAGACAACTCTATGACAAATTTATGACAGTCATTGTTTTCTTTACCCTTTGCATTTTTAAGACTGGTAGATATAGACAGTTCCTAGTTGATCCATGTCCCATTGGTCTTCTGGGACTGTTCTAGCATCCTATCATGTCTCACAAAGCACTGCAGATTGTACTCAAAGTGAAGGAAACCAAGCAGAGAGCTAACAAGTTCAGCATGCCTCAGCCAGCAACATAATCACTTAACATAACGCCTGCAAGTAGCTGCACAGCATGACCCAGAGAGTCTTGATTTGAACTTCCACAGCCATAGATCATGAGCATTCACAGCATAAATGTTATTCACAAAATGTACACCAGATGGATTCTCATCATGACCAAAGAAGGCATGAAGTTAATTATCAAAATGTGTCTTCAGAGTGAGGCCTGTGCCCTTGGTTGCAGTGGTTTGTTCTGTCGTGACTGTAAGGGAAAGAACATTGATAAATGCATATAATAAAATATTTGTATATTAGTTATGTTTAATTAGGACTGTAGCTGGGGTTTGAAACTTTAAATTAGTCTAATTTGTATGTTCGTTCTATTTATTTATTTGAGCTATTTACACAGTGTTTAAGTTTTCTAAGTGTGTAGGTGTCCAGGTACAGAAACAGAATAATCAAATGTAAAATTGCAATGCATAGTCTTCTCTGTAAAAATGAAATATACAGTCAAAACTAAATTTGGTCAGACACCTTCAACATTTCTCACATTATCATACTTTAGATAATGGTGACAAAATATGACAAGAAGACAACTGTTAGTATGAAAATAATTACACAACTATCAATACCAAGCAATGCTTAATTTTGATCAGTCTGTGGTGTAAAAAGGTTGCATTAGCAATTCAAGAAAAAATACTTTTTCCACCAGAGCAAGAGCAAAACATGGTCGGTCGAAGTGTCTGAATAAACTGTGCTTCCATTTCTTTATTTTATTTTATTTTTTATCAATTTTACTGGTAGTCCGCTGTATGAAGAATTTGGGGGTATAATATGTCACAGTTTAATTTATTTTACTATACTCACTTACATAAACTATAGTGCCCTGCAACCACTTGTAAAAAAAATATATATTAAAAATATCTGATGTCTGATGTTTTGGTTTGACTGTGGAATAATTCTTGTTCAAACTACAAAGTAATTCAGTCAAGAGCAGTGAGTGATTTTCTTTCTTTCATTTTCTTGGATTAATATTAAAGACAACATTAAAGTCAATTAGTCAAGGTTACTTTAAGAGACAATGCATCCAATATAAAGATACACATCTGAGTTCTTTCTCAACTGTTTACTTTCACTTAAGACAAAACCGACAGGTTTTTTATTTTTATTTTTTCTCGAGGATACTCTCTTTCACATCTTTTTCTGTTTGGATGTTTAAACTGCGGTTGCGTGCACAATGGCCCTGTGTTTAATTATTAATAGATGACTAAGACATGCTTCCCTTAATTTGTTTGCTGATGTTAGGTTGGCAATTCATACTTGTTCTGTAATATAGGCATTTTAAAAAAAGTGATTTTATAAACAAAAAAAAGGTTGGCAAAGATACACTTGTCAATCATTTTAATGTTTTTTTATTATTATTAGAAAAGTCCTTAGGGAGCACACAGTAGTTACAAGGTGGAGAAAGGGGGGGAAAATGCTACCAACTGATTTTGATGTCTGTAGTGTTTCACAAAAAAATAAATAACAAAAACCTTGCCAAAGTGACAGCCAAGGCTAATAATATGCATCAGCACTAAAACTGCCTTTAAAAGCATCAATTTATTTTCTCCACATCTCTTTCTCACCTCATCTCTCAGGACATTTAACAGTATTTTGCCAATAAGCCCAAGCAAATCCGCAGTCAGTGTTGCATAAGTATATTTCTGTTATGTACCCAAGCAGGCACACTGTTAAGCTCCTTGCATTGCTGTCAGCTTGACTGTCATAAGTCAGGTTTTTCTTCCGTTTTCTCTCTCGCACGCTCTCTCACTCTTTTACACACACACACTCACACACCTTATTAGCTTTATTATAATACTCTTTCTCGGTCCCGCTGACCTCTCTCTCTTCATGCACCTGCTTGTCATTGCAATCAGCGCTCGCGCTGATTTGCTTTGACACCTGTTTCTACTTTGCCCTAAGTGTTCACCCTTTATCTGGTGGTTGCTCTGGTAGATTCTTTGTTGGATTATTGTTACATGTCATGCGTTTTGTCAAGCAGTTACATCCTGTCCGCATTGAGAGGTACTCACCTATTCTTGTCTTGTCTGCCTGGAACCGTCTAGCCCCAAGGTTGTTGCTGTATTCTGCTGCCGTTGCTGCTGATTGTAAACCTATGTGGTTCTCTCACCCTGCCTGAATTATCCACTCCTGAGCCTCAAGTCTGCTTCAAGGGAGTTCTGTTCTGTTACTCTTCGAGACAGGAGTCTTTCCGTTTGTTCTAGTTTCTATTTACCAGTTCTGTGTGCTGTAAGGACGGACTGCCTTTGTTATATATTATTTCATTAAAGACTGTTATTCCTGTCATCTCTGCTTTTGGATCCTTCTTTTACCTGCGTGACAGAATAATCCAACCATCATGGATCCAGCAGATGAGAGGCCTGTCCGGTCGGCGATCGAGATCCAGGGAGCTATGCTTGGAAAGCATGAGCAGGAGTTGGCCGCCGCTCATCAGGCTGTTAAGAGTCTTTCAGCTCAGGTTGCTGATCTATCTGCCCGTTTACTTCACCTGCATCAGGAATCTGCCATGTCTCACAACCGTCAGCTGCCCTCTGAGCCACGAGTCAACAATCCCTCCTGTTATGCGGGTGAGCCTACTGAGTGCAGAGCTTTTCTCATCCAATGTGAGGTTGTCTTTTCCCTTCAGCCCCAGACGTATGCAGAGGATCGGGCCCGCATTGCTTATGTTCTCTCTCTCCTCACGGGACGAGCACGCGAGTGGGGTACGTCAGTTTGGGAGGCGCAATCTGCATGCTGCAGCAAGTACACTCTTTTCAAGGATGAGATGATCAAGGTCTTTGATAGATCCGTCTTCGGCAGCGAGGCATCTCGTCTACTTGCTGTGCTACGTCAAGGCAGAAGATCTGTAGCAGATTTCGCAATAGAGTTCCGGACTCTGGCTACTACAAGTGAGTGGAATGATCCTGCACTAACTGCTCGCTTTCTTGAAGGGTTGAATGCAGACCTTAAGGAGGAGATCTATGCGCGGGGGTCGCCAACTCAGCTCGATCAACTTATCGACCTGGCCATCCGCCTTGACAAGTGTTTCGAGCAGAGGCGTCGAGTTCGTTCTCCACTTTTCACATCCTGTGATAACTTTCCTTCTGCTACTGCTTCTGTTCAGAACCAACCTGATGCTGTACCCATGCAGCTGGGGGGCGTACGCATCTCCCCGGAGGAACGACAGCGGCGAATTATTAACCGTCTCTGCCTTTACTGTGGTACGGCGGGCCATTTCGCTTCATCCTGCAGTTTAAAAGCCAAAGCTCGCCAGTAGACGGAGGAGTACTGGTGAGCGCTTCTGTCATCTCCTCATCACCAAGGTCTCGAACCACTATATCCGCTGTTCTCCGTTGGGCTGGTTTTTCTGTTACCGGTCTTGCCCTCGTCGACTCGGGTGCGGAGGGCAATTTTATCGATGAGATGTGGGCTCGTGAGAACAAGATTCCCTTAGTTGATTTGACTGATGTCGCCACTGTCTTTGCCCTGGATGGCAGAGAGCTCTCTTCTGTTTGTCGTGTCACCAGTCCGGTTAGTCTCATTGTTTCCGGTAATCATCTTGAGACAGTCTCGTTTTATGTTTTTCAGTCTCCCTTTACCCCCATTGTTTTAGGACATCCCTGGCTTATCCAACATAATCCTCACATTGATTGGGTTAAGGGGTCTATTCATTCATGGAGTTTAGCTTGTCATGTAAATTGTCTGGTTTCCGCTGTTTCTCCCGTGTCTTCTGTTCCTCTTTTCCAGGAGGAGCCTGATGATTTGTCTGGTGTCCCGGAGGAGTGCCATGATCTGCGGGCGGTTTTCAGTCGTTCCCGGGCGGTATCCTTACCGCCTCACCGTCCGTATGACTGCTCTATCGAGCTCCTTCCTGGCACCACGCCTCCTCGCGGTAGACTGTACTCTCTTTCGGCGCCCGAACGAGAGGCTCTGGAAAGATATCTTGCAGAGTCTCTCGATGCGGGGATCATTACTCCTTCTTCGTCCCCCGCCGGCGCTGGGTTTTTCTTTGTAAAGAAGAAGGATGGTTCTTTGCGTCCTTGTATCGATTATCGAGGGCTGAACGACATAACAGTCAAGAACCGTTATCCTTTGCCTCTTATGTCGTCGGCTTTTGAGATCCTACAGGGCGCAAGGGTTTTTACAAAGTTAGACTTGCGCAACGCCTACCATTTAGTGCGTATTAAGGAGGGAGACGAGTGGAAGACCGCGTTCAACACTCCTGTCGGTCACTTTGAGTACCGGGTTCTACCTTTCGGTTTGGTCAACGCCCCCGCTGTATTTCAAGCGTTAGTAAACGATGTCTTAAGAGACATGCTAAACGTTTTCGTGTTCGTTTACTTGGATGACATCCTGATTTTCTCACCCTCTCTCCAGGTGCACGTTCAACACGTTCGCCGTGTCCTGCAGCGCTTATTAGAGAATCGCCTATTCGTCAAGGCTGAGAAATGCGTTTTTCATGCCCAATCGGTTACGTTTCTCGGTTCGGTCGTTTCAGCGGAGGGGATTAGTATGGACCCTGACAAGGTTCGAGCGGTTCTTGATTGGGCTGTTCCCGATTCTCGAGTCGCGCTCCAGCGATTTCTGGGGTTTGCGAATTTTTACAGGCGCTTTATTCGTAACTTTAGCCAGGTTGCCGCCCCTCTTACCGCTCTCACTTCGTCCAAGTCCAAATTTGCTTGGTCTGAGACTGCTCAGGATGCGTTTGACCGTCTTAAGAGGCTTTTTACGTCTGCGCCCATCCTGATCACTCCTGATCGAGAACGTCAGTTTATTGTTGAGGTCGATGCCTCCGAGGTTGGGATAGGAGCTGTCTTGTCGCAACGCTCCTCCCAGGATGACAAGGTTCATCCTTGCGCATTTTACTCCCACCGTCTTTCGCCCACGGAGCGCAACTATGACGTAGGTAATCGAGAACTCTTGGCTATCCGTCTGGCGCTAGGTGAGTGGCGACACTGGCTTGAGGGAGCCAGTGTACCATTCATTGTTTGGACGGATCACCGCAACCTGGAGTACATTCGCTCTGCTAAACGTCTTAACGCTCGTCAGGCCCGCTGGGCATTATTTTTTGATCGCTTTGATTTTTCTATTTCATTTAGACCCGGTTCCAAGAACCTCAAGCCTGACGCCCTTTCTCGGCAGTTTGACTCATCAGAGGGTGCCTCGACCGATGAGAAGATTTTACCTCAGCACTGTGTGGTCGGGGCAGCCGTCTGGGGAGTGGAACAAGCGGTCAGGCGTGCTCTTTCTCACACTGTAAGACCACCCCGCGCTCCTGAGGGAACTTTGTTTGTTCCCGAGGCTGCTCGTTCGACGGTTCTTCGCTGGGGTCATTCTTCTAAATTAGTCGCGCATCCCGGAGTTAGAGGTACTTTAGCGACCATCCGTCAGAGATTTTGGTGGCCCACTCGTGAACGCGATATTCGTCGTTTTGTTGCTTCTTGTTCTATCTGCGCTCAGACTAAATCTAGTAATAATCCTCCGGCGGGTCTTCTCAGACCTCTTCCCGTTCCTTCGCGTCCCTGGTCGCATATTGCGTTGGATTTTGTTACTGGGCTTCCCTCTTCGTCTGGCAATACGGTCATTCTCACCGTCGTGGACCGTTTTTCTAAGGCTGCGCATTTTATTCCGCTCCCTAAATTACCGTCGGCTCAGGAGACCGCACAGATTATGGTTAATCACGTTTTCAAGATCCATGGTCTTCCTTCGGACATTGTGTCTGACAGAGGTCCGCAATTCACTTCTCTGTTCTGGAGGGAGTTCTGTCGCCAGATAGGGGCTTCCCCCAGTCTGTCGTCAGGATTCCATCCACAGACCAATGGGCAAGCCGAGAGGACCAATCAGATTCTTGGTCGCATGCTGCGTAGTCTTACCTCTCAGAATCCCGCGTCTTGGTGCGAGCAGTTACCATGGGCCGAATATGCTCATAATTCTCTCCCTTCGTCCGCCACCGGGTTATCTCCGTTTGAGGGTTGCCTTGGTTTCCAACCGCCTGTTTTCTCCGCCCAGGAGTCTCAGGCCTCGGTTCCGTCCGTCGAGGCTTTTATTCAGAGATGTAAGCGTACCTGGAGGAGGGTGAGATCTGCCTTATGTCAGACTAGGGAACGTACTCGTCGTGCCGCTAATCGCCGCAGGGTGAGATCTCCCAGATATTTTTGCGGACAGAGGGTGTGGTTATCCACCCGCAATTTGCCTATTCAGGAGACGTCTCGCAAGCTCATGCCTCGTTTTATTGGACCCTTTTCTATTGTTAAGGTCATCAGTCCAGTCGCTGTAAAGCTAAGACTGTCGGGTCAGATGCGCCGTGTTCATCCGGTATTTCATGTGTCTTGCATTAAACCCGTTATTCGTGCGCCCGCACGTCCCTCCGTTCCCCCTCCTCCTATTGACGAGGGGGCCTCCATTTACAGGGTTCGAAGACTACTCGACGTTCGTCCCCGGGGGCGTGGTCACCAGTTTTTGGTGGACTGGGAGGGGTACGGTCCTGAGGAGAGGCGGTGGATTCCAGCCCGGGATGTCCTGGACCGCTCGCTGATTGACGACTTCTACCGGTCCCGTCAGGCTCCTTCCTCGAGCGCCTAGTGGCGCTCGTTGAGGGAGGGTGTACTGTCATAAGTCAGGTTTTTCTTCCGTTTTCTCTCTCGCACGCTCTCTCACTCTTTTACACACACACACTCACACACCTTATTAGCTTTATTATAATACTCTTTCTCGGTCCCGCTGACCTCTCTCTCTTCATGCACCTGCTTGTCATTGCAATCAGCGCTCGCGCTGATTTGCTTTGACACCTGTTTCTACTTTGCCCTAAGTGTTCACCCTTTATCTGGTGGTTGCTCTGGTAGATTCTTTGTTGGATTATTGTTACATGTCATGCGTTTTGTCAAGCAGTTACATCCTGTCCGCATTGAGAGGTACTCACCTATTCTTGTCTTGTCTGCCTGGAACCGTCTAGCCCCAAGGTTGTTGCTGTATTCTGCTGCCGTTGCTGCTGATTGTAAACCTATGTGGTTCTCTCACCCTGCCTGAATTATCCACTCCTGAGCCTCAAGTCTGCTTCAAGGGAGTTCTGTTCTGTTACTCTTCGAGACAGGAGTCTTTCCGTTTGTTCTAGTTTCTATTTACCAGTTCTGTGTGCTGTAAGGACGGACTGCCTTTGTTATATATTATTTCATTAAAGACTGTTATTCCTGTCATCTCTGCTTTTGGATCCTTCTTTTACCTGCGTGACATTGACAGACATTTGACTTTGAAATCAACATTTGAACAACAGTTTGGCTCACAATTATAGCATGTCATCAGATTCATTCAAAACAGACATGATTCATTTACATTGTCAATAACATTAAAGGGAATATATGATGTGATTTAAAGTTTTCCTTTCTCTTTGGAGTGTTACAAGCTGTTTGTGCATAGATAAGATCCCTAAAGTTGACTAATGTCTCAAACCCAAAGAGATATTCTTTATAAAAGTTAAGATTCATCCACATCCTCCTAAAATGTTTACAACACCATTCCAGAACAGTTCAAAACAAATAATCAGATGTGTGCAATGCATTTTCTGGAGGACCTTGAACCTGGGAGAGTAACGTACAATCCCGGCTGTTCTGAATCACAGACTGTAAGAATATTTTCATATTTAAGGGATTTGCCACTGACGATTCAAACATGTGTTTTGAGCAGTGTAGAATAACTGTAAGAGCTTGTTGTTTGTCGTTTCTTTGATCACAAATACAGACATGGTTTTATGTTTACGCGGCGCAATGCAACCCAATGCATAAAAAGACTACATAAGTCACTATATTCAGTAATTATGTCCCCACTGGATGCAACAAATGCCTCTTTGTAATGTGTTATATTGGTTTTGTGTCATCGCACCAGTACACAGCATCACAGTATGGTAAGGGGTGTAACATTCCAGTCCCACGTTTGAGGCATTCAGCCAATCACAATGCACTGGATAGCTGGCCAATCAGAGCACACCTCGCTTTTCAGAACGATGAGCTTGGTAAAAAATCTACGGATTTCAGAAAGGCAGGGCATAGAGAAGAAACAATAATGTACAGTATGTGGAAAATAATGTTTTTTTTTTTTATCCTTAAACTGCATAAACACATTGAATTTATCTTTTCCTAGCCCCCATTTTTTTGCTATACATTCAAGCACATGGCATTTGTGTGTCTCTGATACACAGAACAGCATCCAGCAGCAGCTCTGAAGATTAAATACTTAAATCTATTCATTTTTTCCCCTGCCTATCGGCATTAAAAATGTATCCAGGCTTTTTTTTTTTTTTTTTTTTTTTGTTAAAAGCATATTACACAAGACTCTAAATATACAGTTCAGGGACTGCTTGTTCTCTGTCTTCAGCATGTCCTCGGTGGCAACTGCAGTTTCCTTCGCCTTTCAACAGGGACTCGAGAAGCTTTTAGTGGCTCAAATTACTTATCTGCTCTCTTCAGCCATAAGCTCTGTAGGCCAAAAAGCATTTACCTCTGCCTGGCCCTTCATGCAGAATAAAAGATAACTGAAATGATAATATCTGTGAATGAAGGGAACATGAACACACACTTCTTAATTTTTTTTTATTTATTTATTTTTATTTTTATTTTTCGGGATGTGATGCATATTTCAGTTTGTTTGAAATCACTGTATAGCACTTACTAAGAAAGAACTGCTGGATTTGTAATGATGAATTCTTTGAAATACAAACAGAAGCAGCTAAATACCCTGCTGAAAAAAAACAAACATCTTAAAAACAGTCTAAGCTGCCTGATTGGTTTTAGCTTGTCTTGCAGCCTGGTCATAGCTGGTTTGCAGGCTGGTTTTAGAGGTGTTTTGACCACTTCTGTACCTTCCATGTTGGCGTTCCTGTAAGTGTGTGACAACACATAAAAAAGTCACTGAGAAAGAAGACCGTCCTTACACCTTGAGTGTACACATCGTAATCATTATCTAATAATTATTTTCAACAAAAGTGAAAAGTGAAAAAGTGAGTGAAGTGACATTCAGCCAAGTATGGTGACCCATACTCAGAATTTGTGCTCTGCATTTAACCCATCCGAAATGCACACACACAGAGCAGTGAACACACACACACTGTGAGCACACACCCGGAGCAGTGGGCAGCCATTTATGCTGCGGCACCCGAGGAGCAGTTGGGGGTTCGATGCCTTGCTCAAGGGCACCTAAGTCGTGGTATTGAAGGTGGAGAGAGAACTGTTCACTACCCGCACCCACAATTCCGTCCGGCCCGAGACTAGAACTCACAACCCTTCGGTTGGGAGTCCAACCCTCTAACCATTAGGCCACGACTTCCCCCAAAGGCCACTACTTCCCCACAAAAGCTGTTTATATTAAAAAAAAAAATTGTATTTTGCAAATATCATAAATTGCTACTTAAAGCTGCAGTAGGTAACTTTTGTAAAAATATATTTTTTACATATTTGTAAAACCTGTCATTATGTCCTGACAGTAGAATATGAGACAGATAATCTGTGAAAAAATCAAGCTCCTCTGGCTCCTCCCAGTGGTCCTATTGCCATTTGCAGAAATACATCGCTCCCGTTAAGAAACAACCAATCAGAGCTGCGGTCCGTAACTTTGTTTGTGTTCAAAATGTAGAAAAATGTATATAATAAGCGAGTACACCATGAATCCATTTTCCAAACCGTGTTTTTAGCTTGTCCTGAATTACTAGGGTGCACCTATAATAAGTGTTTATATTCTGACTATTTTAGATTGCTTCAGGGGTACCGCGGCGGAGTAACCCAGTACCTTTGTGATTCTTCATAGACATAAACAGAGAGAAGTAGTTCCGGCTACAATGTTCTTCTGCAAGACGCAAGCAGTTCTGTTTATTAAACGCTAGAGCATCAAAAGTTACCGACTACAGCTTCAATAAATATAATTACACCCTGAACTCTCGCATAAAGGTCAAATTATTATTTATATTATTATATTCTATTTCATTTTTAATTGACCTTGACACACTCTATGCTTGCCTATACTTCCATACTACATCCTGTGGTATGTGAAAAACGTAAAAGAGTAGCAAGTCCAAATTCATGGCATTTGAAAAACAGCAGGCAAAAAGTCAGAGATTATCTATAACTTCTGGCAAGGTTCTCAAGTACACATCTGAAACTTTACAATCCAATGAGGCCACAGGAGAGGAGATCAAAGTACATTTTTTTTCAAATTTTATATCAGGCCAGTTGACAGTTGATCATTATATTGGGACAATATTATATCACCCAGACATTTTTTTATATACACTCAAACCATCTTTGGGTCAAATATAGACTAACCCAAATTTTGGGTTAAAAATTTAATACAAAAAACAGCTGCATGGGTTAGTCCATATTTGACTGAAAGTTGGGCTGAAATAACCAGACATTTTTTAAAGTGTATGCTACCGGATAAAATTAATAATAATTCTGAATTAAAAATCATGCTCATCAAAGAAAATGTGTGATTGATTAAGTGTATGTATAAATTGCATTAATAGATCATTTGATGCCCTTTAGTCAAAGAACTGGCTACATGAGGCACTGGCTGCACACTGCAGAAATTCAAACGAACAAAAGCCCAGTAGAGCTACAAGTTCCATAGACATTCAGCAGGTGACAAATAAATATGAATGAGCGCTTTTTACTGTTTTATAACACCTGTTTCAGGCATGTAAGAACTTCCCTGTCACTGTTGTGCATTTGCCATGGTTGTTGCCAAAAACTCATTATGGGCACACAACATGGTGCCATGCTTGACTGATTGATATGAGAGTAAAGCATTCAGTCACAGCACGGCAGAGTTTTAAGGGGTCTCTCTGTGCTGTCTGTATTTTTCTCACTTCCTCTTTTTCAGAGCAGCTCTGCCTCCAGCCACATTGCCTGCTGCCCTTGCCATCCTATTAGATTAAAAGCAGCCAGTAATTGCCTGCCATCACGTACCCTGCCCTTGACCAAATGTGACCAAAAAATAAAAGAGAACCCCAGGATCTAGTGCTGATGCAGTACCCAACAAAAATTCACAGTTTTGTCAAGTTGTTTCAAAAGAAGCAGCAGGTAGAGAGAACAGTGAGTGAAATTACATGTACTTTTGTAACTGAATTCACCAAATGTAAAGATGATGCAACAATAATTTATCTTATTCCAGTTAGAAGGGATAGTTCACCCAAACATGTATATTCTGTCATAATTTACTTACCCTGTCATTCCAAACCTGTATTACACTGAAACACAGATATTATGGTTTAATATTAATCAGTAACATTGGTTCCGACCTTTTCTGTCTTTAGAAGCCCTGACTAAAACCCTTATATGGTCAAATTAGCTAAACATTACACGTTCCATGTGACATCATACCACCAGTTGGTCTGTGTAAAAGAAATCTGGGGAGTGTTAGGGAAACCTGTTTGAAAACAGTCATTAATTGTACAATTCCCTTTGGTTCCATTTGCAGAGCAGCAGTGACACAGCTCACCTTTAAAGTCACCAGTGGTTTTGTTATGTAGCATGTGATGAATGGAAATGTCAGGTACTGTAGTCACAGAAGGGTTATGTGACACAAGATAAAGCATAAAAAAATGCACTGATATCAGCCATGAATTGAAATATGTGTATGACCTTTCCATCATTAAGAGGCTTGAATGTGTAGTCTCTTCATTAGCAAATTAGCGATTGTATGCTAATGACCGAGCAAAATCCAATTTAATGGGGATCCGTTTTAATTTATTTGAGCTTGGAAAGACCCAGAGTGCAGCTGTGCTGTCATGTGTAAGCCTATGTTCTTGTCACAGAGAGAAACACAAATGCAAAAAATATTATCACCCTGTCTCTCTCTCTCTCTCTCTCTCTCTCTCTCTCACATACACACACACACACACACACACACACACACAGAGACACACAAACACATGCACACACATGCACACATTTACTTCTAAATATGGCCACTGAACTGTTTTATATAAAAAACAATTATAGATTTACATTTCGGAATAAAAATTACTATAAAGAAATATAATTTGAAAATACACATTTATTGATTGATTTTTCACTTGAGGATGCTCTCAAACAACCCAGACTTACTGGAAATATGTGCCTGTGGCTGAATTTCTGTAAAATGGTATTAAGATGCTTCTTGCATATTGCATGAAATTTTTAACTCTTTTCCTGCCAGTATTTTTGAAAAAGTTGCCAGCCACCGCCAGCGATTTTGATGATTTTCCCTCTAATTTGATGGAGTACAATTATCAAAGCATAAATCCATTAAATCAGTTCCATCAATACCTCAAAAGCTTGCACAGACACACCACTTCCTGGATCAACATTTTACTCTGTAACATTATGCAGTTTTCATTTATATGCTGTCTATTGCTGATGATCGCATTATTTTTAGATCACTCGTTTCTCCGTTCTGTTCATGTGTGTTTTTTTTCGGGAGGTTTTGTACTGGTTCAGAAGTAATAGTGCCCCTGAGTATAACAGTAAAGTGGCAGGGCAGGGAAGCGTTTTCTTCTAAATGAGAAGTTAAAGAGTTAAAATACTGTACCAGGTGAGCTACTGATCAAAACACATAAAAAAAAAAATAAAAAAAAACACATGGAGCTGTTTATGTGAAAATGTATTAGTTTTTAAACCATGCACTATGGTATAGTATTGTGCAAGGAACTATGAAAAAAAAGTCTTTATTAATCAATAATCTACCTAAGTGAAAATTTGAGTGAAAAATAATAAAATATACTGATCTTTTACTTCCACAAATTGTATGTGTAGGTATGTTTTTGTAGTTTTTTTTTTATATATATTTCGTTTGCTTTAGTTAAACTTCTGGTGACAAAATTGTCCTCAAAAAATAGCTACGTACGTAAACAAGCACACACATGCACTACGAGAAACAGATAAATAGTGCAAAAAGCCATCTGCCTGAACGTTTAGAAGGGAGGCGACTTGGTTGAATCTCAACAAATCTCACAAGATGGAGAATATCATCAAAAGAACATGCAGAGATGAGAGCCCATCTGCTTCAGTCTCACAGCTCCAGAACCGGCCTCTCCTGCCAGCACTCACTGTCTCTTTCTCTCTCTATCTCTCTCTCTCTCGTATTCAGCTGTTCTTCAGTGAGCTCAATATTCAACAATATATTCCCAGAAAAGATGCTGATAGACTTAACTCACAAAGGTGCTGAACAGGTGATGGTAAACACTCTGATAGCCAAAGAAAAGCCCAATGTTTGTTTAAGTGTGTGTGTACTGCTAAATGGAGTCTGTAGCTCTCATGGCGGTGTGCCCGGGGCAGAGGGGAGAAGGTGTTACAATTATTGATTCAACTATCCTGAATGACGTTAAATCAGACTTGCTATTCATATCCAACGTGAAAATGTTATATGAAGCGATTAAAGCTTATTTCACCACAAAACGTGTTTAATTATTATACAGAGGTCTTACAATCAATGAAAATCATTATTGCACCACATTGGACAAAGATTATGTAAGTAGAAGCACTCTGGGGATATTTTTGAGACCAACGCACAAGCTTTTTCCTATTGAATGACTGAGATGTGCTCACAAAAGACTAAAGAGTGTGAAACAAAGACTTCCATGAATGGTTAAAAGGGTGCTGCAGGGGTTTGCCATGGATGGACATGCTCGTCATTCTATTTTGTGTCATTTAATTGTATCCAAGGCCAGAGTCAGCATTGACTTGTCAGGTAAAAACAAACAGGATGCGCCTCTTTGTGCCACTGGTGGTGAGCTGTTTTGAAGCTGAGAGCTTTGGGTTCACTTCTTCGTTCACTTTTGTGAAAATGTCCTATCTGGAGCACAGTGTCTGCATACATGTCTTCATGCTGCTTCACTGGTCTGTTTCCTCCCCATGGGTCTCATTTGAGGAAGCTGCCTGCAATTGGAAAAATGTGTGCAACAGAACCGTTTGACAGGGCTGAACTAGCAGGGATTCAGCGGTCCTCTGGGCTTTCATCTGCCAAATAACATCCGGCCAACAATACTTTAATAACCAGAGTAAGCCTTTATTTCCTCGTACACTTGCATGTAAAACTGCTGTATTGAGCTTTGGTGACTTTAATGATTTAAGGAAACTTAGTAGCGCCCAAAACACCAGATATATGCTGCCTTTGGTATGTGTCTACAAAATGCACAGTGATTCTCACTGACTTTAGAATATAATGGAAAAGTTCTTCATTTTTTGTAATTTACCATAATTCAAAAAAGCAAACTTTCTCATATCCTAGATTTATTGCACACAAACTGAAATATTTCAAGAGTTTTTTGTTTTAGTTCTGATGGTTGCTTACAGCTTAGGAAAATAAGATAAAAAATCAGTATCTCTAAAAAGAAATTATATTTTCTTAAAGGCAGTGCTGAGGCGTTATTGAAGCCTAGGTTGCTGCCTTCAGCTTCTTTGTATTGTTTGTCAGATGTTACTTACTGTATCTTCCTCTTCACAATATCCCATAGATTCTCTATGAGGTTCAGGTCAGGTGAGTTAGCTGGCCAATCAAGCACAACAAACCAGCAAACCACTTGGAAGTGGTTTTGGCACTGTGGGCGGGTGCTACAATCCTGCTGGAAAATGAAATCAGCATCTCCATAAAGCTTGTCAGCAGATGGAAGCATAAAGTGCTCCAAAATCTCCTGGTAGATGGCTGCATTGACTTTGGACTTGATAAAACACAACGGACCAACACCAGCAGATGTCACAGCTCCCCAAGACCTTGATTTCCAAATGAAATGCTAAATTTACTTCCATCTAAAAAGAGGACTGTAGACCACTGAGCAACAGTCCAATTATTTTTCTCCTTACCCCAGGTGAAATGCTTCTGACGTTTTTTTCTGGTTCAGGAGTGGCTTGGCTCTAGGAATGTGACAGCTGTAGCCCTTTTCTTGAAGATGTCTGAGTGTGGTGACTCTTGATACACTGACTCCAGCTTCAGTTCACTCCTTGTGAAGCTCTCCCAAGTTCTTGAATCGGCTTTTCCTTGAATCTTCCCATGGCTGTGGTCATCCCTGTTGCTTCTGCACCTTTTCCTACCAAAATGTTTCCTTCCAGTCAACTTTCTATGAATATATTTTGATACAGCACTCTGTGAACAGCGAGTCCTTTCAGCAATGACCTTCTGTGGCTTGCCCTCCTTGTGGAGGGTGTTGATGAACTTCTTCTGGACAACTGTCAATCCGGTAGTCTTTCCCATAATTGTGGTTGCATGTTCTAAACTAGCCCAAGAGGTACCCAGTATTTATACTCAAAATTAATCAAACAAATCAAGCTCAAAATGGAATATTCAATTTTTTTTTGATACTGAATATTTTATTTTCCTAAGCTGTAAGTTGTAACCATCAGAATTAAAACAAAAAAAATATTGAAATATTACAGTTTGTGTGCAATGAATCAAGAATATAAGAAAGTTTGCTTTTTTTATTAAATTACAAAAAATAAAGACCTTTTTGATGATATTCTAATTTTTTAGATGTACCTGTATGTCATTTTAATACACCTTTGTTTACCAGGCACAACCATATCAACAATTACTGCATCTAAAATCTGACTTAACTAGGATTTATTTATGTATTGTTATGTAAGTATATATATATATATATATATATATATATATATATATATATATATATATATATATATATATATATATATATATATATATATATATATATATATATATATATATATATATATATATATAAAGAAAGAGAGAGAGAGAGAGAGAGAGTTTTCATCTCATTTGCATAAAGTTTTTAGAATGTTTAATGTTTTGATGCTCTCATCACTGGCCTCACTTCACTGTTGTTCAGTTCCCCTAAAGAAATATGTAATATGTTCTTTCTGTGCCAATGGACACATATGGTTAGAGCAATCAAACCACTTTCTGTTCCCCCAGTTACTTACTGAATTAAGGGGCATGTGCTGAAACAGATGTCCAGACAGATGTCAAGTTAAGGTTTGTGGATAATTTGTACAGAAAGTGATGAACCGTGAGATTGTGCCAGTAAACAGAAAGTGCCATTATAAAGAAAGTTTTTCCTGTCCTCGTGTAATATGCACAGACAGGGATTGGTTGACTTCCTCAAATGTTGCTATACTTGGTTGAGCATCAGCACAAAAAAAAAAAAAAAAAAAAAAAAGCTAATTCCTCTGATATTGAAAAAGTCAAAACAGCTAGCTATGAGGTAAATTACAACATAAAAAAAGAACATTAAAAATCTGACAAAAAAAGACAGTACGCTTTAAAGGGATGGTTCACTTTCAAATTAATTTTTGATATCTAAAGAATATTAAGAGCTGAAATTAATACTTAAAAAATGATCTCCTTCATGCTGGTGCATCAATCAAAGATTTACAGTGTCCTAACATTTTATTACAAGCTGACATGCAATTTTACTCTATTAAGTCCTTCAAACTGATATATCAATCAAAGCAAGGCACACATTTGGAAGAATTTAAAAAAAACCTTTAAAATCCATTCTCTAAAAACTGACCTCATTATATCTTGACATGCAGTTTTGTTCGGTTAAAACTTCAGCCTCTTTTCCGATAACTCTCTCCACGATCACAGTACCCTGATCCTGCAGAGTCTAATCACCACAGTGACATCCATCTGGAATCTGTGAAGCACGAAGAGTCTTTGGCCAGTCGAAACAACATCAGAATATCTCTGTGGGATTACTGTGATTGCATTCAGAAATGGATTAGACACCAAGTGGAAATTCGGAGAGGGTGAGCTTTTGATCTCCAGTTTTTGACAGTGAATTGATGATAAATAAAGATTGTGTAACAGGGTCTGAATAGCCAGTGATGAAGAGTTAAAACTTATATTTAAATTAGTGCTGTCAAAAGGTTTTTTTTAAAACGTGTGTACTGTATATATTTATTATGTAAATACAAACATAAAATTGGATGCAATTAATTAATTTTGGATGCAATTTATCATGATAAATAGTTTGACAGCACTAATATATATATATATATATATATATATATATATATATATAGATATAGATATAGATATAGATATAGATATATATATATATTAGGGCTGTCAACATTACGTGTTAACTCATTTTACAATCCTTCATGCTATAGGATACATCAGTAATACCCCTCTTGGCAAAGATGGTTACTAACAATTTGATGAAAGAGACTGAAGAGCTGGTCCAGGATATGTTTTAAAGGGGTCATATGATGCTTCTAACAATAACGTTATTTGGTCTAATGAAATGTGTTCATGTGGTTTAATGTTTAAAAAACACATTATTTTCCACATAGTGTACATTATTGTATCTCCTCTATGTCCCACCTTTCTGAAACGCATAATTTTTTGAAAAAGCTCACCATTCTGAACAGCGAGATGTGCACTGATTGGTCAGCCATCCAGTGCATTGTGATTGGGCGAATGCCTCAAGCGTGTGACGGAAATGTTACGTCCCTTACCATACTGTGATGCATGTCCCTCTCAGACCAGACAGAAAAAAATAAAACCCATTACAAACGAGCCATTTGTTGCATCCAGTAGGGGAAATCTGTTGACGTTTACCTCAATCCGGAACATCCATTCATGGATTTGTGCTTAACACAGGGACAAGTGTGACATCATACAGTATACCTCTGTATATAAATACAATGTAAATTCACATCTCACACACTTCAATGCACTTTGAATGGAACATATATACGTTCGCTTCTAACTAGAATCATGGCGGAACATCCTGTGATGTCCACTTCGCAGGGCACTTACGTTTGAATAGAACTAACGTGTGAAGCCGTAAGAGAAAAAAACAAAATGTGCAGAGCAGGGGGTGTGAGGACTGGAACTGAAAACCGCTACTCTACACTGCTCAAAACTCGTGTTTGAATCATCGGTGGCAAATACTTTACATAAGTAAACGTACTTACATCTGTGAGTCAGAACAGACAGCATTCTATATATATTTTATTTATTTAGTTCTGTCAGCTTTTTGACTGGGTATCTCTCATCTTTGTTGTTTTTCTGGGTTTTAAAGTATACCAACATTCCCCACAGTCTTTAACCACATTCATTCTTCGTTATGTTTTGTTGTCTAAGCACAGTATTTTGCAGAGTGCCAGATCTGTAGAAGAACATCTAATTAAGACCAAACTGCTTGCTTGCGTTTTCACCATCTTGTATGTAGAATGATCTACAACACACACACGCAAACAAACAAACAACAACAACCAGTCTCACCTTCAAGTTCTCTGATCCGTCTCCTAAAACTTTAACAATTAGTTTATTTAAAATGACATTAAATTTGCATGTTGAGTTTTGCAGTGTTAATTTACAACATGGAACCTTGGGGTATCACATGACAAAGATAAATTTGCCTCATCAAGTTATCAACTTGTTGAAAAGGTATTTCATTTCTGTGTATGTTCATATAATGGTTGATAAGACTACTTAATATGCAGCTGATAAATTATACATATGGAATATACATATATATTTTGGACTGATTGTTTGAATGCAGTCACTTACTGGATCATTGGACTAAAAAACTTTCCCAGAGTTAAGAGGCAACCTGATCGCAAGCAGAGAAGCCAAATTGGCATAAAGGGTTAGGACAGAAATTGTGCTTCAGTTATTTTGCATTATTTGCGTTAAAATTATTTTAATGCTGCAGTGTAAAACATGAAGATATATTGAGTTTGTGTTAACAGACCTTATTCCATGCATTTAACCAAAAACTCATTCAAAAAAAACAAATTACTTTGGGCCAATGGAACCAGGAGAGATAAAATGCTGACTCATTTACGGGGTTTGGCCTACAAAAACACGTCACCCCTTTAGCACTCTGTATGATCTGATCCAGTTATGTTGAAAACTGGACCGTACACAAGTCTGTTGAAAGATAAAACCATTCAGGTGCTTTTCAGGGTATGGTTACATGACAAATATCAAGATTTCCTTTGATATGTAAAAGCATTATGAATACAAAAATGCCCCCCTTTCTATATGACAGCCTCGCCATCGAATTCATTGATGCAGTAAATGCAAATGTTAAATTTTGTAGAAGAGTTGAGAGACCAAAACTGGCACTATATAAATATTGAGATCAAATTTAATAACTTTTTATTTCCCTAGAAGATTAAAGAACTAAAAAACCTCAGAGTTAATGGCTCCCTAAATTAATGAAAGAATGAGGGCATGAGTAACTACAGTTTCTGAACAGAGCACGAACTGTCATCCATTTACAAAGTCAGTAAACTTTGCTGATATCTTTAGTCAGAACTGAGAGAGGAAAGATAGAGAGGTAGACAGTGACCATCCATCACTCTTTCAGTGTTGATTGGGATTCTTCTTGAAACAGTGGGATTAACAGTGATGGCTCAAATAGGTTTGCATCAACTGCCCCTGGAGTTTTGCAGGTGTTCGACAGGATTCAAGAGAGCAAACAAGAGACACTTTGTCTCTGTCCCATGGGAAGTTTTACTGATTAGAAGTGGATTTGCCAGTGCTTAGAGAGAATAGAACTGTTTTTGTTCCATTCAGAACAAGACAATGAGTCAGAAACAAACAGATACTGTTTTTCAGATTTCTTCAGAAAGCTGGCGCATTAGTCTTTTTCATGCAATACATATGCAATTTAAAAAAATAATAATATTTTTATAATTATTTGCATAATCATAATATTTCAATATATATTTAATATATCGTACTACTATTTTAAGATAATTTTTATTTTAGGATAGTCATTAGTGTTCATTAAATTTTTGCTAATCGCATGATATATATGCAATTATTAAAAAATATTTACTTATATATTTTAATAACTATGTAATATTATTTATTATTTAGTCTCACAGATTTATAAAATTATTTTATTTATTGCTATCACTAAGGATAGAAACACATCACCATTTTTTCCCCATTTATTTGTCATATTTATTCCAGTGAAAGAGTGGAGAGGACCCTGAAAAATGGTTGAACTAAAATAACTTCTCATTACAAAAGCTCAGAGAATTTCTTCACTGCTTGCTATTTCACTGCTTTCTCTAGGAGGAAATAAATAATAAAAAAACACAGATTTGTTGGCCTGTACATTGATTAAAAGCTTGGCATTTAAGAACAACAGCGCTGTAAAGCACAGATTGAGCCCACATCAGACAACCTATAAAAGCACACAAACTAAATCACCAAAACAAGCACTTATAGCACATCTGTCAAAAACCATAATCCAGCCACAATGGCCTTCCACTTATCAGCACAGAGCCATCAGTATTCACTGCCAGCGAGCATGCTGCTCTTTCTCATAATAGACTGGGGGTGGAGAGGTGATGAGAGGGAAAACCGCTGGCATGCCATTTTCCAGGTCAGCATGGCACACATCCCTGTGATGTGGAAAACCATCTGCTGAGCCCCATCTGCATAGACCACAGCCCATTTACATGGCACTTCAGCAGCAGAGTTGTGTTTGCCAGCCCAGCCCTTCCCACACGGTCGGCCATTCACACACAAATGAGCCTGCCATATTCAACTCCCTCGACAGTGTGACGACGGCCGCTGGGTTTTGTTACCATTTCATTTCCATATATTGAATAGAGGAGAAAATTGCTCAGTTTTGGATGCAAGATGAAATGAGAGGGGGAGAAGGAAAGAGAGAGTCAGGAAGCTGTGAAATAGAGGCTACTCTACATTTCCATGCTTTATGGCTGGTTCTACCTTTAACGGTTTAATGTGCAGCTTCGAAGCAAAGTGTTTCCATGAATACATGTATTATGCACAGCATAGGGAAACCCTGGGCGTCAGATAGTGAAATTGTAAAAACCGTCAGAGTTACAACTTGTGCTCTATTCTAACCTACAAAACGTTGACAAAACCCTCTTAAAGTAGAATCATTTTTATGAATTAAAATAAATACAATTCTAAATAAAAAATTAAATAATAATAATAATAATAATAAAACCTTTAATATCATAATAATTTTACCGTAGCTGTTGGTTCATGGGTGTGAGGTGAACACAGTGAGACAAGAGTGATCCATATCAAGATAGTAGATTTTAAACAGTGAAAAGTTGAATCTAATAACGGCATTTAATTTTAAAATTAAAATATACTTTTGTATACATTTGTAAATCTTTTTAAAACATTTGTGATTGATATTAGCTGAACAGTCAAAGTGGTTTAATGGAAAGTTTAATTTTGACAAAATACCTCATATAGAGGGCACACAAAAGGTCAACATGTGTTCAATGAATATATGTATGTAATATTATTGTTGTATTTTCTGCTTTTATTTTAAATGTAAGCTTTCGGTAATTTAACCAAGTGAAGACAACTACACAATGACAGTAAACACTTCGCATTATTCTTCATAATGCAATTATGTAGCAAACAAGAGATGGTTTCTAAAATGTACATAAAGCTGAATGGAATATTTTGCCCCATATTTGTGATGACAGACTGCTTATGCCTGCCTAGCACAATATTTATCCTACTTTCATCTCCCTAGATTGGGTATCTTCAGTTAAGCACTTAGAACAATGGAAATCTGAATAACTATCGTGCTATTCTCTAACAGATTGAGTGCCTCATTTGTCACAAGTGCTTCACTATAAATGGAATAAAAACTGAATTTGAATATGGACTGATTACAGATTACAATAAAGTACTTTTGTCAGGGAAAAAAAAAACATTCTCATGAATATGAATTATTAATATTTTCATGAATAATGGATAACCACTTCATATTAATTAGTAATACCGTAAGTGAGTATTATAACCAAAATAACTTTTGAAAATAATTTAAGAGGTTTTGGCTTGAATGGCAATGCATATTTATTTTACATGTAGCTTTGGCAGTAATTGTGTGATTTTTTATATATATAAAAATTTCTTTTAAATGTATTTTGAGGCAGGATGCAAGTAGATTATTTGAAGTGGATTATTAAAATGTATTAAAGTAAAAGCATCAAAGCATCAGTATTTCCGTTGATATTTTCTTTCATAGTCATTTATCCATAATGCTCCAAGGTCAGAGCACTTCAGGTTTGAATGAACAGAGAGGCAGACAGGACATGACACTTAAAAACCATTACCTTAATCAGATTCATAGTCTCATATGAACGCTGAAGTCATTTACAAGAAGATACCTGTGACTCACACTATTATGAATGTATTCCTAATTTCCTACCCAAGAGAGCTAATAACACATACAGAACAATACGCGTCTGTGCTAGTGTTAATTCATAAGGTATAAATTATTTCCAGCCATCAAACACAAACGTGCCTCATACAATTCATATCAAGCACATTTGAATATATCAATTTCAGCCTTTTTGCCTCCGCAACATCCACACCTATAATTTCAATAGTATTCCTCTTCATTTGCATTGTGAATTCGACCCTGTCAGCATTTCTATTCCTTGAAAAAGCACTGTTTGTGCACGGTTAGTATAATGAATGTCTGAATAGACTGTGGACTGAGGAGTCAGGGCCATGTTGAAGAAAACAACAACCCCCCAAAAAACAATCTTTGAGGAGAAGAGAAAAGCAATGAATATTTTACAGGGTGTGTGCAGCGGAGGGCTCGGCGGGGTGACTCAGAGACATTTATGGAGCTTATCAAACCCAGATCTCCCACAGAGGTCTGCACACGGACCACAGACTGAGGCAAGCTGTTTATCAGGTGAACTAATGGTGAGTTCCCGATCCAGTAGTTGTTTGATTTACCTCAGTCAGAGAGATATTATTCCTCAACGAAGAAAAAATAAGATTGTCTGAAAATAAGAATGTTCAGTGGCGGAGTTTCCGCTCATGGGGTTACAGACGTCATTCGGCGCATGCGTCTGTGCATGTGGTTTCATTGAGCTGACTCAGTCTGTGTGTGTGCTCAGTCTAGTGTGGGCTTATGTATTAAAATATTCATATTTTCTGAGGAATCTTTCAAACGCTGAAAAGCACACACGCAAAAGGATTCTGGGAAACCAAGAGAATTTGAACCTGCTGTTTGACTTTTTTCGATTCTTTATGCAGCACAGATTTCCAGTGAGGGCAGTAAATGTCAAATCATAATTAAGATCGCCTTTGTGTTTTCTCTGCCTTATTAAAGGAGTAGTGGACCGCAAAATGTAAATTCTGTCAGCATTTACTCAACACAACATGTCATTTCATATCTGTATGTCTTTCTTTCCTTCATGGAACACAAAAGGAAAAGCTCTGAAGAATGTCCATGCTGCTTTTTTTTTTCTTTATACGCTTTTGTCATATGGAGCAGCATAAACATTTTTCAAAACAATTCTTTTTGTGTCCTACAGAAGAAAGAGGGGTTTTGAATGAGGCAAAGTCATTAAACAAAGACAGAATTTTTATGTTTGGGGTGATTCTGTATAAAAGATGGTCACACGAGAGCAGATGGAGTGGCACTAAAGTGCTGTCTTAAAAATGCAGTCTAAGAAAAGTGTTATTCAAACATGAAAGCACCTCAAGAAGAAATCAATCAGTATCTACTGTATCCTGACAGCCTGTGAGGAATGATTGAAGCTTATCACACCCTCTGTTTTTGATTTAGCAGCCTGCAGTGCAATAAGACTTTTCCTTGACCTGTCTTCACAAACATTCTTTGCTGTTTCTGATGGTCATTTATTAGTGAAATTTTTGAATTTGATAATAAGAATAAGGCAAATAGTAATACTATTGCTAATTATTATGGTTAGGGACTGAGGAAAACTCTAATCCTAAAGATATGGTCGAATTAATACAATTTCACAGGAAAAAAATGTCCATTATAGTATATATATAGTAGCATAATGATACATAAAGCACACCACATACAGAAATCACTTTTAAACCTTTCAGCTTTCTGTTGGTCAATGCAGTGAAATGTGCTTTACGTCAAGTAATAACTTAAGCTTCATCTTGTGATATGAACATCAGCATGTTATGGTATCAACATGAATGATACCTCAAACTGTGTGGCATGTTAAGGAAAGGAGTGTAATAACTTTTCTAAGCGATCACATTTAGAGGAAAACAACCACCCAACCACATAAAAACAAACTAAAACAAAATGCCTTAACAGACGTAAAAGCAGTGCACTGGCAATCACCAAGAACAGCAAGGTGCAAGCATTACTCATGTTTTCTACAAACATGAAATTGAAAAAGATGATTTTTTTTTCACCATGCACTGATGGGATTCAAAGACAACTATTTTAGATAAATGTTTTTTTTTTTTGTTTTTTTTCAAACAGGCTAAGCTGATTTTGTGACATGGCTAGATGCACTAAAATAGCATGACCTTATCAAATTTCTTCAGATTTGTCCATTGTTTGATCTGAGTTTAGGAAGTAATGTTCAATCAAACTGAGGGTCAGCGTAAATCATCTCATCTCTGTTCATTAAACTATATCTACTGAGTTTGATGCAGTGTGCCATCTGGCAGGTGTCTTGATTTCCATCTGGGCAACTTTTCATTTGCAATAATTATTCATAATTATCCTTAAATGGGGTATCCTGAAACAAAGCATGTCAATTAAAAAAAAAAAAAAAAAAAAACACTTGTGGATTTCAAGAACATTTCAAGCATGACATTTTGAAAACATTTCAGCCACGTTTGGCCTAAAATAAACTTTTATATCAAGACACCTGTTTCTTTTTATTAAACCTGGAAGGATAACTGAAGGGAAGGATTGCAAGGAACATTTATGACTAATATTAGTTATAATAACATGAATATAATTTGCATCCAATGTTAATGATGTGCCCTATTCATGTTCTGTGTTTTGGAATAGGATTAGCCTTGATGAAAATGCATTATGTCTGCACTGCATAGGGCTCTGGATGGTCTTACATAAGTCTGTAGTTTGAAAGGCCAGTCATATTCAGCACTTAAGAGACTATTAAATTATCAAAGACCACCAAAGCCTTTTCCTCTCCCAAACTCATAGGAATAGTGAACCCAGCTAAATATTGTAGAAGCAACATGACAGATTAAAGAAAGACCAATATGTCTTCATTGCACCTGCTACCATAGCTCTGTTGGTAGAGTATAGTGTTAACAATAGCACGGTTATGTGTTTGATTTCCAGGGAACAAACATATTGTACTGTATAAATATAACTTGCCTTGTATGTTACTCTGCTCTTTTTAAAGAATATAAAAAATGGCATATTTTAAGCCCTGACCTCCTCTTTGATGATGGTTGACCGGATGCCAGTTTTCAGTATCACTGAGACTCTGCTCACTGATCACTCTAAACACACGAAAAACAACTCCTTCATTGAGAATGAAATGTTCTCTGAGAAGGGAATTTTACTTTCTGCACTGGTCAGCTGGATAGTTATAATGTGGCAAAGAAGATTTAGGTGAAGAAGTGTCATTTCTTTGTTGTTCTCCTCAAACCTGCACGACAAAATGTTAACCTCTCTATCGCCATCAGTGATGGAAACATAAAATTGCAAGCTTACAGAGTTTTGGTTGTGAGTCAACACTGCTCTTCTTCACAGATCATTCTGATTGTTTGAGGTTACATGGTTGAATGTTATCACCATATCTTACTAGCTACTCAAAGATTTAATACTAAGAAAAAATCGTACAAGATGAATATCTGAAAAATGTGAAAAAAATAGCAGCTATGCCACCATAAGTAGCCTGACATATTTTCTATTTACTAACATGACTATAAAATAATTCATTTAGAATAAATTAGCCCCAATTCCCCAATTTATTTAGCATAAATTACCCACAGTTTACTGTGACATACTATAGTGAACTGAGGTTAGCCAGGAACACATTTCTGATTCTCGCTCAGTAATGGTATTTGGTTTACTTCTATCCAAAAAGTCTTCCATAGTGCAGGTTTATAATCAAGGACTGCGATCAACATCAAATTTACAACAATCTGGGGTGTAAAAATAAGTGTAGAGATTAAAGACAAATGTAAATATAGCAGTGTCTTTATGGGTAAAGCATTTTTCTCTACATACAATATTTCTTTTAACACAATGAGCTTATCTTGTCAGACAAAGATAGAGAGACCACACAAATATCACACTGTAGTTTCGATATTTTCAACAATCTCCACAATGGATTTGGAAGGGGACAGTAGGGTGCATTCATCCTGGTCCCATAGACTTCCTGGACTGGAATGTCCATCTGTGCTAAGTCCATCCTCTTCCTCAGACTCTTCCTCACAGGACTCCAGATAGTGTCCTCCCAACGCATTGATCCCTGAGTCCTCGGAGCTGGAGGGCGAAGAGCAGTGGCCCATTTTTGGTCCTTTAACAGTCTCCTCAACAGTCTCCTTGTCTTCAGTGTGTTGTTTCTGTGGTGTCGGAGAGGCGGGTTTTATCTGAGGCGGGGTGGGAGGGGCCTCCGTGTGAACTGGGGGTCGCTGAACGTAGCACATCTTGCCGTTGATGCGTTTGACAATGTAGTCATCGATGAACAGTTCGGCAATGTTGCAGTATTTGGGAGATTCGGGACAAGGTGGAGGCAGGAAACAGGGGGAGATGCGGAGGAATCGCTCAGTCAGTGAGATGGACAGATCGATGGTGTCGGGGCAGTCAGATGGAGCAGCCGGCACAGGTGTGCTGGGTAGCTGAGCGACATTGGTCATGGGCTGGTAGACATATTTACCTGTACAGACAGAGTAAAAGGAGATTAGTACCTTGATGTCACAGAAAGCACATACTAATTTGTGCATCACAGTTTTATTACCTCAACAAGACTGGAGCAAGCAGTAACTGAGGCTTTGGGAATATTTAGGTAGCAAAGCTTTAAAGGAATGGTTTAATTTGCTGAAAAAATGAAAATCTGCTGAAAATGTACCCACCCTCAAGACATCATGTTGATGAGTTAGTTTTTCCTTTGGAACAGATTTTGAAAATTTAGCATTACATCACTTGCTCACCAGTGGATCCTCTGCAGTGAATGGGTGCCGTCAGAATGAGACTCCAAACAGCTGATGAAAACATCACATGACTCCAGTCCAGAAACAAATAAACTATTAAGGCATGCTTGATCCATGCATGTTTCTCTCGATTCATATGAGGTGACTTTTTCGCTTGAGATAGCAATATTATGTATATATGACTCATTTGAAGTGATGGATTTGTTTCTTACTAATATGAAGCTTTTCACTTAACAGTATGATAATTAATGGAGTGGAGACATGTTGATCACTTGTGGATTATTGTGATGTTTTCATCAGCTGTTTGGACTCTCATTCTGACGGCACCCATTCACTACAGAGGATCCATTGGTGTACAGGTGATGTAATGCTAAATTTCTCTAAATCTGTTCCAACGGATAAACAAACTCATCTAAATCTTGAATGGTTTGGTGGTTTATTTTTGGGTGAACTGTTCCTTTAAGTATAACTGAGGCATCCAGAAAAAGGGGCACGTTGCATTTCATTAAAACTCACAGGATGCTTCATTATGTAGTTTCTTGCAGTGCACTGCAGTATTAGTGCCAGTCCTCTGGTCTGAATGTCATCATCATTTACAAATCAATCTGTTTTGTTTTCATTAAAACAAATATCAGTATCTCACACAGAGACATTTATCCAAAAACCTGTGGCGTGCATCTACATGCCGATGAAAACTACTGGGACACACCACTTTTGCTAGTTATCTCTGGATCTGCTGTCAGAAAAGAGAGATCAAAAATCTAAAATTGTCAAATGTAATTCACTGAAGCATATTTCATTTCATAATAAAAACCTGTGTACATTCAGAATAAAAATTATCCACTGTGGTGACATTACAGTTCAGCAATACGTCTTTCAGAATGAATTAATGGGGCGTATGTAATTTTGTAGCAATTTATATTCATCATAAACAACTAAGAATGTAAGGCAACATTTCTTGCACCAAAAGAATCCAGATTCCATTTTATGTTTTCATTTTCGTTTTCTTTTTGTTGAATCTCTGTTACTGTAGCTTTAATACTTCTACACATAAATGACCTCTATTGATCTGTCGGTTAATTATTAATTATACAATCAAATCAGCATGAAATACAAAAATAGCTGTAAATAATGAAGATGTATCATAAATTTGTTTGAATACTTTTTACATGATTGGCCGGACAGCTTTCTGCACTGTTTACCATTAAAGTACATTTTCAGATTTAAAACTTTAGAGCTGGAAGTGTTTTATTAAAATTTTCACCCTGAATTCTGGTGGTCATATGTAAATGTGCTCATGGTTTTGATGTCAATCACCCCTCTTTGCAGCTTTTTCTTAAATACCTATAAAAATTGAAAAGAAAAATGTTGGTTTTCATGAATGGCCCCTTTGAATCATATTGTGAATATTACAGATGGCAATTTGAGAGAACTACTGTTTATCAAAAGTTTGATCAAGGGGTATATTTTTTGTCCCATTTTTCATTTTGTGTTTCAGCAGGCCCCTTGTTGAAAAATCGTAAAAAAGAAAAGTCCAGAGAGGGTGGGACAGAAAGCACCATACAGCTGGTTTCATTCGATTCCACACATCTGGTAGAATTCAGCTGGGGTGTGATCAGGACAGCTTTGACGACACTAATCCCCGTTATCTAAGGCCCAGATAAACATCCACTCACTCGCTCATGGCCTTTCACAGAAAGTCTCTTGTCTCATGTCTCTTTGTCTAAGAGTCTTTCACATGCTCAATCTCCGTCTTTCTTTTTCAAAAAAGCATCCTCTGAATTATAAAGAAGTCAGATCTACAGAGATAACATATGACAGTAGCCCCATCCATCCCATTTACTTCCCAAGAATTTATTTATAGGGGACAAGTATAAGACAGCAGCTGTCAAATATCTTGTGTTTGGGGCTGCAAACAGATGATCGTGCCAGGTTTTAACTAACTAAAAGTAGCATAACTAAACTACATTTTAAAACAGCATGAGAGTAGCTTATCCAGAATTTGTGTATTAAAGTGTAATAAAAAATATAATAATAATAATAATATTAATATACTATATTATTCAATTATTCCAAAGAATTCCAAGTAACAAATAACTCCCTTATCACACAGAGCAGCAAAAATTAATAAAACGTTGTATTTTGCATGCCAGGCCAAGTAGATGGCGATGCCACTTTGTAAAAAAAGAACTAGTACATACCTATAGACTTGAACATGTAATACACATGTCGTTACCATTTTCACAAATTATGTTTTTATAGTTTAAACAGAGACAAGAATGGTTTACCTTTTAAAAACCTTTCAAACCAGTTTTTACAAGTTTCCCTTTTCTGTGGTCTGCGCTACAATGCTTTTATTTATTTGGTCACGTCGTGTGTATATGAAGCACATTTCTGTATTTTGAATATTTGCAGCATGTGCTGTCAAATTAATGAAGATGTTTTCTTGGACCTGCTTTTCTATTTGTTGGTGTTTTCTTTAGTTGCAGCCAATTGAGCTCTCTCAGCCACCATAAATATGTTCCATTTAGGAGTAAATAAGGTACAAAGATGTAGGTACAAAGGATTTTGTACTTTAGAGTTCTGTCCCAGTGACAACTTTGTACCTTTTTAAAGGGGGGGTGAAATGCTCGTTTTCACTCAATATCCTGTTAATCTTGAGTACATATAGAGTAGTACTACTATTATATTCATAAGAGAAAGATAGTCTGTACCGATTTTTCCCGGAAAAACACGACCGGCTGGAGCCGTGACGTGTGGGCGGAGCTAAAGAATCACGAGCGCGAATAGGCTTTTGCGTTGAGAGCATGTGGAAGCTGTGACATTACCGTGAGGGAAAACCCATCATCCAAAACAAACCATGGCTAACAGTCAGATTCAGCCGTTTATTTATGATCCAGAATCAGATCCCGAGGCTGAAACTGAACGAGAGCAGCAGCAGAAACGACTCGCTCCGAGCGGGGCTCGAACCCGGGTCTCTGTCATGGGAGGGGACGCACTAACAAGGAGGCAGAGATATTTGAAGCAGTTTTACTCACCGCCTCACCTTTTTCGTTGGGATTGCATCATCCTTAAGAAATAAACGATACGCAAATCCGGCGTCAAACTGGGCCTCCATCTAACGTCACACAGAGCCATACTCGAAAAAAACTTTCCGAAACTTGTGACAAACCGGAAGGAGTATTTTGGGAACAAAATACTCCTTCAAATGTACAACTTAATTTTTTAAACTTTGTCCATGTTTAGTATGGGAATCCAGCTCTTTAACAGTGTAAAAAACTCAGTATGCATGAAATAGCATTTCACCCCCCCTTTAAGTGTATAAGCATTTAATTATTGCAGCCCTGAGATTTGATATGACTTCAGTGATATATTCCTGACTAGATCTTAACTCATGCATGTGTTGTGGTGCTCATGTCAACGCAACATGTAAGGGAAGAAATTGTGGAATAAAGTTGCTATTTTTGTTTTCTTTGTGGTCTTACGGGTTTGGAATGGAATTATTTCAGGAATTATTGATAGAATTTTCCTTTTTGGGTGAACTAACCATTTAATAAACATATCTTGCCAACAAAAGCAATGATAACAAAGAAATTACAAAAGCAAAACAAACTCATTACATTCTAATGTGATTCCAAACTTGTCCTGTGAAAAGTGCAAATGAAGCAAATTGCAGGGGTGGTGAATAACAACAATAATAACAATAATAATTTTGCTGTACTTTTCTCATGTGCAATCAACAATAGAGGCTCCACTTGTACAGTTTGCCATTTATTTACAGACTTCTTTCGGTTCTTTGTTTTTATAAATCTGTTGGACAAAGGACCAGATCTCCAAGCCAGAACAGAGCTCACAGAGGAAATCAGTGTATCATAGCTGGAGCTGCAGGCACAGCGCCAGAAACATAACGCTTCATTCTCTAGTTTCACACACGGCCAAATAACATCACTGAGCAGCACGTACACACCTGAAGCACAGACGCCACTCTTACAGCTTCTGCTCTCTCACCACAGCCCTGGGTTTGCTCAGAGTACAACTGGATGCTTGCAAACCCAAGCACAGATGAGCAAAGCTGATGGTATCTTGAGTAGTAGAGTAAATCATCACAATGTACATTATAGCATAGCAATGTCCCATTGGGGCTCTCATTGCACCCTAAGAAGAGGTAAGACACAATAAAGACGGTTTCTACACTAGAAACAGAATTGCATACGGAAGGATTTAGAGGATTTACTTTTTTTTTGCCATTGAGCACAAACTCAATATTTATTCAGTGGGGTCAGTAAGATTCAGTAAGATTTTAAAAGAAACTTGTCTTATGCTCACCAAGGCTGCATTTATTTGATAAAAAAATACAGTAAATATAATAATACTGTGAAATATTATTACAATTTAAAATGAATGGTTTTCTATCCTGTGATGCAAAGCAAAATTTTCAGCAGACATTACTCCAGTCTTCAGTGTCACATTACCCTTCAGAAATCATTCTAATATGCTGATTTCAAAGTTCAAAACAACAGCATTTATTTGAAACAGAAATCTTTGGTAGGATTGAACATTTCTTTACTGACACTTTTGATCAGTTTAATGCATCCTTGTGGAATAAAAGTATTCATTTCTTTCCGAAAAACAAAATCTTACGCCAAGCTTTTAAACTGTAGTGTACCTCTCCAATTTAGCGAAGGATTTGAAGATCTGTTGTAAAATAACAGTGCTCCACCACCTGCTAATGAGCTAATCGTGGGGTTGTGAATAGCAGTCACCATTTGTGCTAGGTGTGATTTCAAAGGTCTGCAACACAGCTATGCAACAGGATCTCCAGCCATGAATTATTTAACAGAACAGGCATTCTAAACAATATATATGGGGTGAGCATTCTGTGTTTGTAATTTTATGATACATTTAGTGCTTCTCACAATGGCGCACCAGTCAGTAGTTATATCAAGGGCAAGTGTGCTGCTGGCCCATGAGCACGCATTAACATAATTCTTTGTCTCTATTGCAATGATGTTAGTTTAAAGCTGTCATCATGTGCACAGATAAGTGTCTCCCACCATTCTTTAGTCCAAGTTCATTATTTTGAAAGGTAAAGGTACATTAACGAAAGGTAAAAACTATTACATTATCATAATGCGTGCAAATAATGATTAATTAGTCATAAAATAGAAGATGCATAACTGAACTTGTAGACCAGTATTACATTGTGCAGAGAGTGGGAATTGATGATTAAAACAGACAATATATTATTGCTCAAATAAATAGAGTACACTTTCTTCTTGTAGAAGTAATCACAAACATAGGACTGGCCAGTATCTGCTCAGTGTTTCATCCGAAATAAGCTAGAAAAGGATGAGGTCAATAAAAAATAAAAATAAAAAACTACTCTTGAGGGACACCGGGGATAATATTCCTTTATTATTTGACGGCTGAACCCAATAAAGTTCAGTTCCCTTGACGGAAGTGTCATGATAGGGTATTAAATATAGTTTGATCAGTTCACACCGTTCTAAAGGCCTCACACTGACATTTACCTCCTTAAAACACAATGAAAGCTTTTACAGTCACTCAGGAGTTGAACTCAGTGAGAGGGACGTGAGCTAGAAGAAGAACACATCCTGCTAAAGGAGCGGAGCAGCTGCTTCCTGTGTATACGCTGATGACTGGTGGATTCAGGGTCACGTCAAGCTAACGGCTGGAGAATATAGAGGTGGCTTCAAGGTTCAGGTGGGGTAAGGTTAACCCTCACACTAGATTTGCAGGGGAGATATTCATGGCTGACAAATCTTGCTTACTAAGAAATTCTCAAGCTTTTGCTCAGGTACATCTGAAGTCATATAATGCTTAAAAAGCATCCAAGCGACACCAGACAGCAGTTTCTGATGACAGCACAAGCACATAAATGTTTCCAAAGCAACTGTGACAGTGAATACCGAAAATAGGTTGTGCGATCATAAAAACACCACATAGTATTTATCAAATAAATGTCATATTTAAAATCCTAGATTCATTTAAATAGTGAAGAAATTAAATATTGTACATGTATTTACTATAACCTAGTTTTTTTAGTTATGTGTGTGTGTGTGTGTGTGTGTGTGTGTGTGTGTGTATGATATTTATTTTACTACCCATTTCAGAGTAGAGGATACTTTTTGTATTATGAGGTGATGTATTTAGAATAGAATAGATTGGAACAGAATATATTTGCATGTCTGAAGTTGACCACTTACAGTGACACCAGCCCAAATGGCAGCACCAGTGCAGTTTGAAACACTTTCCGTGGCTGTGTGTCGCGCAGACGGACAGTCCATCACAGGGGAGAAAGTCCGGCCTGCCTGCACAGCTTTTGGCCAGAGCTTGAGCTTCATCTAACTTATCGCTCTTCAAAGTCTTCTGAGCTCCGGTGTAAGCCATGGTAACTGTAAGAGAAGAGGCAAGGGATGAAAATACACTGTTAAGAGTGTTACCTACAAATTTAAAATGCATTACAAATATGAAAGTTTTAGTCTAAAATAATAAGGAATAAATTGAATAAAATGTTTATAGGACACTTTCTATGGCAGTATCCATACCACATCCATAATCTCAAATTTAGCATTATATAATATTACAATGTCATATCATTATGCTATGTAAAATGTTACTGTATTAAAAATAAATGAAGAACGGCAGACTGTTCTTAATAAGAATAATAAGAACCACACAAGTATTTTATAGTTTGGTTTTGCATACCTTAATGAGGGCTGAGCACTTAAAGCTGGTGATATCCTGCCATCACACAACATCTGGATTAAACTTGCCACAACAACTGTATTAAAATCCCTGCAGCCGTAACGAATATGAAGAATGACATTTTTCCATATTAAACTGACGAAACGGCTTCTGGATGCGGATAATCCTTTGGCTTTCGTAGATTTCCAGAGGAATGTCAAATTAACAAGTTAAAACAACGGTATATGTTGAGGAGCAATCATTCATGTGAAGGGTCCTGGAGCGTTCGCTATTTGAATAGGAAAAGCTCAGCAAAGCGCTCAGCAAAGCAGCGGAGATTGAAACTCCTGTGCACCGTAACCCCGGTGGCGCTCCTCGTGCTTCTGCTGCTGCCACGACGGATGCTGCTCCGGGACTGAGAGCTGCTCGCGCACGCGGACACATATTATACTGCACACGGCGGCAGAGACGACACGTGACCAGCAGACGGCGCTGTATTCTCCTGAGAGCCATTATAAAGGTTTTCTCATTTACATGATTTTATTGTAATGTGTATGTTTAAGAAAATACTTTAGAAATATTTTCCAATGTAATGTATTATTATTATTATTATTATATTAATTAGACTTATCCTTGGTATATTGGTGAGTGCAAAATTCTTAGCTCTCTCTCTATATGTACAAATTAATTGGTTTTCATAGTTTTCAACACCATCTTTTGGTTCAAAGGGGTGAACACAGGGGTTTAGCGATGTTTAATTAAACAGCCTCAATCTTATTTGGGTAGCAGCACAGAAGCAATAGCAATGAACTTATGCCTTGCAGCAAAGCACAGATCACATCATACTCTACACCTCACAGACAAGCTTATTCCACATAGATCCTCAAAGTCAGATTAATTCAAAGGTTTTCCCTCAAACTGAAAGCACAGCCATATAAATAATATAAAGCATCATTCATCGTATATACAACTGTTCAATATTTTGGGGTCAGTAAGATTTTGGTAAGAAAATAAGACCTCAAGTTAGCAAGAACGCGTTATATTAATTAAAATAGTGACAGTAAATACAAAAGATTTTTCAAATAACTTTATGTTTATCAAAAAAAAAAAATATGCATCACAGTTTCCACAAAAAACTGTTTACAACATTGATAATACGAAATGTTTCTTGATCAAATCAGCCTAAGAATGATTCCCGAAGGATCATGTGACACAGATAACTGATAGTGGCTGCTAAAATATTTAGCTTTGCCATCCCATCACAGAAATGACTTACAATTAAAAAATAAATAAATAAATAAATGGGAACGTTATTTTTAATTGTAACAGTATTCATGTTTTACTGTATGGCTGATCAAATAATTGAGCTTTGGTTAGTATAATTAACTTCTTTCAAAAGTATGGTAGTGTACACAGAATGTAAGTCATTGTGAACCTGAATGGCCAGTTGCAACTATCTGAGAAACCTTTCTTCCAAGAATTCTATAAAGATAAAATGCCACTTTTCCAATACATTTTGAAAGCAGGGTAAATGAAACACCAATGGGCCATGAGACCATAGTGCAAAAATGAAACAGAGTAATTTGTTTGGCTCTCTGCCAAAACTAAAGACATCTTCTTCTAAAAAATGCTAAAAATACAATACAGTATATTAGAACCTCTTCAGGGAGACATAACAATGAGAGCGATGAGACAGGGTTAAGTCTTTAGGTTAAGGATTTTGTGTGTTGTGTATGGTGCTTTTAGAGATGGCTGTGCATCGTTTTGATATGCTCTCTCCATTTTGCACAGGAGGACTGTCACAATCCACAAGTTTTTTCAACAATGGACTGGGATCCAAATGAGGTGCATTAAGATGGGTTTTGTGGTAATGCTCCAACCTCTCCAGCATTCTTTCCAGGCCCACCACGCTGGCGTAGAACATGGGCCCACCTCGATGCCTTGGAAACCCATAACCGAACAGATAGATGACATCAATATCCTCGGGTCAGACACCTATGCCGTCTTCCAGGATATGGAAGCCCTCGTTGGCCAGGGTGAAAAGGCATCTCTTGATTATTTCCTGATCTGAGATGTTGTGTGGTTGAATGCCATACCTGCTCCTGTATGTCTCGAGGAGGTCCTGGATGAGTGGGTCACATTTTGTGTTTGTGCCTCCATGTTTGTCATACATGTACCAACCACAACCAGTCTTCTGGCCAAACCTGCCTTGTTCACAGACCATATCTAGAATGGGACAGTTACGTCCTTGGAACCTATGTGGGGGATATTTTGGGGTCAACACCAGGCCCGGTCAAACAAGCTTCCTTCCAGACTCTCCAACCAACATCAAGGCCTGCAAGGTCAGGCATCCTAAATCCTAAAGACTCCCATCGCAAAACCAAAGTCCTCCAGAGCCTTGTCGAAGGAAGGTGGCTTGATCTGTGAAAGACTTTAGCATGCGGTTTCCCACAAAGCTAAGGCAGTTTCCAACAGCAACACTCACCTTTCCCATCCTCTTCCCAAGGTTCATTGCTGTAGCAATAGTTTCACTTGAGGAACTAGGCCCACAGACAACTTCTAGGAGCTTCATGACATGTGCAGGTGAGAAGAAGTGCATCCCAACCACCAGTTGTGGTCCGTCCGTCACACCAGCCAGTGCATCCACATCCAGACCAGACGTGTTGGTGCTGGGTGGCTGGTCTACACACCTTGGACAATTCTTGGAAAACACGCTTCTTAAGTGCCATTTCTTCAAAGACCACTTCAATTACAAGGTCCACATCCTTCAGGTCCTGTAAGCTGAGGGTGAATTTGAGGAAATTGAGAGAGGCACTCACTTCCCGTCTTTTAACACCTCTCTCCAGCATGCCAATCACCATCAGCCTGCCAGTCTCCAAGAGTTTATTTTCTGACTCGATAGTAATGACAGAAATTCCCACACGTGCTGCCAGACACACAGCAATGCCCCTTCCCATAGTGCCCAGACCTTAAAGAGTGACAAATTGATGATCAGTACAGAGTAAAACAAAACCACCAATTCAAAACCACAGTCACAATTATACTTGTCAACTGGCAGATGGTGAAACTGAGCAGAGCACAAAACTTCCAGAATTCCATGCATGATGGTTTGCACAGTGCCAGCATCCTTCCTCTGTGATAAGAGAACAGCTCTGCTTGTCTCAAACTTCAAGCAAACAGATGTTTTCAACACTGCTGAAAATCAACATTAGCACACTAACAGTCAATAACTGTATAAAGTGGTCCAAGATGAGAATATTCAACAAGAATAAGACAATGAGGTTTTTAATAAAAAAATCATAATAATAATAATTTAACTTTAATATTGTTGAGAGAATGACAACATCAATGATTTCAATTAACAGGTGGCACACTAATCAAATGTATGCTTTAAAGTCACTTTGGGTTAAATAAATTAAAATAAATGTAAGTTAAGTTAAGTAAATAATGATATTTTATCAAATTTCTGTGAACTAAAACTCTATACCATCCAGTGTTATTTTAGCATTTTTTTTTAATATACTATCATAGTTTTTATTAAGATTTTGATTAGCTTTTAGTTTTACATTTTAATTGTAATTTATAGTGAATGTTTAGCGAAGGTGTCATCTTATTATTTAAATATACTACTGAATTATCATTTGTTCATATTAAAGTTTTAATTTAGTTTTAATGTCCATTTAGTGATTTCAGTGTTTCAACTTATTGCAGTCAGTTGCCAAGATTAAGTTTTCAGCTTTATTTAAATTAACCTTAATTTTTTTATAGTTTTAGTTGACAACAATAACTCTGGTCTTGTTCATTCATACACATAAAGATGTTCTCTTTGGATACCTGTGACGGCTGCACTTTGGATCTCTCTGGATTTGCTGTTGATCCATTGCGCTCCACTGGGTTAAGTCCATTTACCAGCAGTCCACTGAGCAAAGAAGCAGTACTGAAGAGCCCAGGCCTGGCTCACTCTTCAGGAAGACAGTGGTTTGTCTGTTAAAGATACAGTGCTGGGTGGACAGTCCTGAACCTTTTGCCTGTTCCCGATTTGACTTACAGATAATTGATTAACAATGGAAAGTGGTAATGATCTATATACAGTTACACAAAAATCATACAGTACTGAATCTGTCAACAAGTTCATCTACCAATACTTCAAAATCCTTATGGTAATTTATATCACTTGCTAAAATCTGAATTGAATTTCTGAAAGTCTGAAAGTGTATAACCAAAGCACAGTGTGTCAGACACAAACACTAGACCTGCCTTTAGTCATATTCAGTCTGACATACACTCATTCACACTTCCTCATATATACACTGGGACAACAAACCAACTCACACACACACACACACACAACAGCCCTTCAAAACTGCATTTTTCTGAATTTACCAGAAGTTCTAACTTTGATTTCCTGCCTCACAAAAAGGATTATTCAGGGCGGTGCTTGATTCAATATAGTTTCTAACTGCATTAGATTCATCTTTCTCTCTGGAATCTGGGTCACACCGATGATCCTTAAAGGGCCAGCAAAACCAGAACCTGACAGTTCTGTCTGCTTTCTGAACTGTCCTGTTTTAAGCAATCAATATTGATAGGAATGAGTAAAAAAGGGCATGATTTAATAATTCTTCAAATTTCAGAGGTGCAAATACTGCATATAGCTATTTCACTAAACTTGATTAACTAAGGTTGTGTTTACCTGTGAATGATCATAGTGGCATTTTCATTGTACATTACCATGGGTGTCAAACTCCGGTCCTGCAGCCCTACAGAGTTTAGCTTCAACCTTAATAAAAACTCACCTTGATTTGCTTGTTCAGGTGTGTTTGATTAGGGTTGATGCAAAACTCTGCAGGCCTGCGGACAATGCTATACTAATACTATACTATACAATGGCTATGAGTAATTCCTTTAAAGTAACACATAAGGAGTGTTCAGTTTGATGTCTAGTGTGCACACTACTGCACTATAACAGATGTATCTGTGGTTAATCTGTGATGCTGTGGGCAGGACCTGAATCACTAATGCTGTGATTTATTGTAAATCCTGTAGGGCTGGGTAAGATCCTGATGTTTCTGCAACTGGAAAACAAGATGAATCTCTGTAGCAACTGTATGAGAGCAGAGAGCAAGACTACAAAAAGTGTTTAGGAAATATGAATATGCCACTTCCGAATCCTTTTTACATGGTTCCCTGTTAAATAAATAAATAATAATAAAAAATAAAAATGAGTAAATAATCTTGGTTCTGCAAGTATTTTTTTCCCAATCATCGTGAAAAGGGATTTTAAACTAATTCTTCAAGAGCTACAAGATGAATAATAACATTTCAGCATTGATTTGAGGCAAATAAATAAATAATCTGAAATCAGTAAAAAGACATTTACATTCTTGCATGAGTAAACAAACTGCTCAGGAAGCATTGTGGATTATGTAACTGAATCAAAAGCATAAAATGTTAAGGCTGGATATATTTGATGAAACATACACTAAAAAAGTCATTTTGTGAACTATTATTACAAATTAAAACAACTGGTTTCTATTGTAATAGATACTTTTAAGAAATTAGATTTATTCCTGAGATTAATTTTACTCCAGTCTTCAGTGTGTGTGTGTGTGTGTGTGTGTGTGTGTGTGTACGCGCGCTTTTACATTCTGACAGATTTGATTATTTTGAACCATTTACACTAGTTATTTACCATTAATTAGTAAATCAGGCACATTTGGCTGTTGTCCACCATAGCAGCTCCACAGTTCCATTTGGATGACTGTCATGAGGATTTGGTGGGGTTGATCTTTGCTCAGCATGTGATTACAGTGCAGCATTAGTTGTGGCCAGTCTTTAATCTCCCTCTACAGCTTATCCTGACTCTAGATGAACCCTGATCTCTCCCTAAGAGTGTCACTCAAAACATTCACATTACATGGGATCTGCCTCCCTCAGTCTAAGAGAGAATTTGTGGCGTGTAGAGTACAACGAACAGCTGCACTTACTCTAGACCTAGAAAAGCTGAATAATTTGTCAGAAATATTTCAGAGTCCAGTAATCCGTTCAATGATTTAATTGCTCTCATATGATTTTTCATTACTGGAGGAAATGAGGGTCAAGCAGAAGGTGAAGAATTGGCATTCATTTTTTCAGAAGCTGCAGAGAGAGTCTCTAATCACTTTTTCAGCCCGAGCACGATTAAACACCCTCCAAGCGACAGTATAAACAATAAAGAGTCTAGTCCCTGAGTAAAATCAGTAGCATTTTGCATGTTTTTGAACTAGTTTGAGGTAATATAAAGACCATCTTATCATAAAAGGGAATATAATATTTTTTATACTCAAGAACTTGACTGTTACTATGAAAAAAAAAACATTCATAAAAAATGTAATTTGTTCAAATCATTCTCCAATAAGGGGTCACAATTAATATTCTAAAATAGTTTGTTCCTTCTCACTTCTTGAAAAATATTTAAAAAGCAAAGAATGACTGGGATATGAAACATTAATTCCATTTTTTTTGCTGTGACAAATGATTTATCTTCCCTTTACTGTTGAGTGTATTTCTCTTTGCCAGTTCATGACATACCTACAACTCTCATGGCAAACTCCACAGCCATCTCACAAGCATTCTGTTCTGTGACCTGAGCCTCCGGGTCTCGGGGGCAGACATATGGTGGCCTGCAATATCAAACAATAACGCAGCTGTTGGTAGAGAAACTGAGTGATTTTTTTATTGATTATTTGTCTGCTTAATATAACATGAAAACGGGTGAGGAAAATCCCATCACAATCTTAAAACAACTGAAATCTGATTACTTATTAGTTAAAGGATTGGTTAACACAGAAATATAAATTACTCATCCTCATAGCGCTTCAAATCTTGCATACTGTTATTTTACCAGAAGAAAATGTTCACATGTGCCCACAAATCAATCAATCATCAATATAAATGTTGTCAAAATGGCACTGTGAAAATTCTTCTTTCTATTTGTGTTCTTCCAGTATATATATATATATATATATATATATATATATATATATATATATATATATATATATATATATATATATATATATATATAGAACATATGTTTGCAATGACATAAGGGTGAGTAAATAATGACACAATTTTCATTTTAAATAAACTATTGCTGTAAGCCTAAGGCAAATCATTCAGAAACAATGTATAATGCTGACACCTAGTGGGGAAATGTTATTTATTACTGAAAACACTATGAAGCGCTCTATTGCTTTCATTTTTTTTTTATCATATATGTCAGTTATCAGATTAAATGTAGTACTTGCTAAAATGAATGAATGAATGAATGAATGAGGCATTTATAGAGCGCTTTAATTGTGTATTGCTGTAGGCTACACAAAAAAGCGCTTTACTCTCATGCAGCATCCAACAAGGGTTCCAATATAGGCCCTTTTAAAGGTCCAGCAAACTTTGATGTCTGCACCTGCAGAAGAACACCTCATCATCAGATATTAGATGGTCTTCTTAAGGTTTGAATACACAATAGATGAGTTTGAACAAGTTTAAAGTCTGGCAGTGTCTGATCCTCAGTTGTTTAGTATTGGCAGTTTTTCTTTCGCCTAATGTTTTAAAGTCTGTTTAGATTTTAAAAGTTGTGTAGTTGTTTTTCAGCCTTTACATAACTCAGCAAGAGCAAGCATTTCACTGAAAGACTAAAAAAAAAAAGCTTTTGGTGGATGTTTATCTTAACAGTCTATCCTTAACAAAAACTTCCATTCTCTCCACAGATGACCACGGCCGTGACCTTTGGGACACTCAGGGCACGCTCCATGCTCTTTGCAATGGCATTACGCACTGCAGGAGAAAGAGCAGATGGACACGATCAAATCACTATTCCTCATTAACTTTAAAAAAAGGGCATTTCAAGGACACTTTGCCTTTGACTTAATTTTAAATTTTCCTAAGCTGTAAGTCCAAACTATGAGAATTAAATAAAAATATCTTGAAATATTTCAGTTTGTGTGCAGTGATTCAAGAATATAAGAAACTTTGCTTTTTTAATTAAATTGCAAAAAATAAAGACCTTTTCCATGATATTCAAATTGTTTTTTAGATGCACCTGTGAGGAAGTTGCATGTCCTACGTGTCTTCCATGACAACTATGAGTATAAAACATTGCTTTGCCAAAATAAAGCTAAAGTTACTCAAATAACATCTGGTCACCGCAGGAGAGAGCACTTCCACCCCCGAGTGCGAAATTACCAATTCTACTGTGGTCAAGGACTTGTGAAAGACAAATGTGCAATGTGCATTGCAAATTAAATGTAAAATGTCATCAAATCACATTTTAAGGTAATTATCGTTTTTATATAAAGATAGTCAGTGTGATAAACAGCATGCCAAATATCAGAAAGAGGAAGACAGACAGGGGTGTCCCATCTCCTGTGCTGGAAAGTGCTTCCGATGAAATCAGACAGGGAAAGTCAGTCAGAGGATTGGCCAAATCATATGGCATTTGCCATGTGACCCTGAACCGATTCCACAAGAGGAGCCAGAGGTCAAAGATACTTTCCAGTGTTGGATACTGGACCATCCCTAGTTACAGACCGTCCAATGCCAGCAGTGACACCAGATTTTCCATCTTCCTCTACAACTCCTTCACCCAATGTGTTAACGGTGGCATCCTCCATGCTACTTAGAGCATCATCCCATCACACCATGTGTGCTGTCCAAGACTGAGCCTGAGCCATCTTCCTCTTCTATGGACACAATTTTTTCACCCATGTCCATCTGTCCACACTCAAAAGCTAGCCCGACAAAGAGCAGGAAAATAAGGGAAACCGCTGTCCTTACAGATAATCCCATGAAAAAACAACTGGAGGCCGAGAAAATCAGGTCTGTAGCTAAAAGAAAAATAGATTTCAGCAACAACAAAAAATCCAAACTGAAGAAGCAGAAAATTCAGGACTCATCTGATGATGAAAATGAATTCTGCATTGTGTGCTTGGAAAGCTTCTCCAGGTCAAGGGAGGTCTGGCTCCAGTGATGGTCCTGTAAAGCCTGGGCACACAAGGACTGCACTTGCTACAACTGTGACTCAGACTAAGCCTACCGAGCCCCCCACAACCTCTCTCTCTGTTGCTGAGAATGTTTGAGTTCATGTTTAAACTTTTTTGAGGTGTTCTACCCAATAAATAATTTTCTTGCATTATAATTTGACAGTTTCATCATTGTAATTTGTGTGAAAAAAGGTAATAATTACTTAAAAACCTGAAATGAATAGGTCACAATAACATGACGGATAAATAATATTTTCTATTTTGAGTAGGCTACATGATTATGTATATTTTAGACATGTTACAACATGTTATGCATTGCAAAAAACTGCAATACTGTAATATTTTTGTATAGGTTTTAGAGAATGCATATTATTAATAGTTAAATATAATATTCAGCTTTCCCTGATATGTTATTGTTCTCTGGCCAAATGTTGATAATTTTCAGTAAACTGGCTAAGCGAGGGTCTGGCTTTTGAATATTAAATAGATCACGTGGTCAGGCATGTCAATCGTACCAATCAGCTTCTCTGAACTGTAGCCTAGACTAATTAACATCTATAAGCTTGTCCGTCTCTTACGTAGGATCACGGATATTGTTTTCTATTATAGCTCAGTGCGTAGGATTCGTAATTTCTCTCCCGGAAGTGATCCGCAGTGATTTGGTCATGCGGTATCTGCGCTCTCTAGTAACTCAGACATGCGTTCGCTAGTTGGTCTCATTGCTGTTTTATTGACGGCTACTCTTTACCTTTATTTACTGTCCTTTTACATCCCCCCTGGTCCCCGGCTGCCTGAGCAAGACCCTGAAGGAGAGACGAGAAAATCTAATGATGGAGACAACCCAAGTGAAATGGAGACTTCAGCCTCCAGGTGTGCTTTTCTCCTGCATATGTGTAATGACTACCATCTGTCTTTTGCTATTTGCAGCTCTCACAGCTGATTTTTCAATTTTGTACTAAACATTTTGAGGATGTATCAAAGTGTAAAAAAACATATGTGTGAAACATTTCCAAAATGGATGCTCTCTGTCTCGTCCTTGTCTCCAGCTGTCATCTGTCCTTTGGCAGTGAAATCAGATCTTGTGTTGCTACAGTGTTCATGCAGACTTTTATTCCTAAACTACTCCTACTATCGTCTGTGATGCCCTGCCTACCACTCATATTAGAGAAGCCCAGTCTCTTAATTTATTTTAACCTGAAGACTTTCTTCTTTTGTCTGATGATGAGTTGGTTTAATGTCGAAGTTGTATGTTTAAACCTTGCAAATGAGCAATTCTTCATCTACCATAATAGTGTCTTTGAACCAGATGCATAATCAGCAGAGATACGTCCCTCAAGTTTACCAGTGTGCATGTCATGTGATTTTATTTTGGTCCAGGATGAAGTTCCCATCAGATCTGGATGAACTGAAAGAGATGGCAGAGCTGTTGCAGTTTTATAAGACAGAGCACACAGGATATGTGCTGTTACTCTTCTGCAGTGCCTACCTCTACAAGCAGGCTTTTGCAATACCGGGTTCCTCTTTCTTAGTTAGTATATAAGCATTTCTATATATTTCTATATTTGACAAACAACATGGAAACAGCAGACAAAAAAACTCTTCTGTTGCAGAACTGAAAAGAAGTGTGAGAAATGCAGTTTACATTACCAAAGGTTTGAGAACCAAACATAAAAAAGCAGAGGCTGTTCAATATAAAATCCAACAAGTACAAATACTGTAGTAATACTTTACAACAAATAATGTTAAATACTGTTTATACTTTGCTCAGCTGTAGTCATTTGCACCTCAGTGTGCAGTCACTACAAAATGTTTTATTTTGTCAATTAAGTTAAATTTGAACAAAAACGTGGGTCAAATTGACCCAACACAAAGGGAGAAACTGTTGATGATTTCTCATATTTTATTTTTTTGCTCTAGTAGCTGCACTACAGGTTTTATGTTTTTAATATTAGCAGGAGGATTATGTACAATATGCATGCACCAGTTTATACTTTCAACTTTCATCATTTTTTCCCCCCAGAACATCTTGGCTGGTGCTTTGTTCGGGACATGGTATGGTCTTCTCCTGGCCTGTGTCCTCACCACAGTGGGTGCCACTCTCTGTTTCCTCATGTCCCAGGCATTTGGCAAGCAGCACATTGTGAGACTCTTCCCTGACAAGATCGCCATCCTGCAAAAGAAGGTACATCAACTTATCTTGTCTTCTAAGATGTCAGAAAGTACAAAAGTGAAAGTATCGTCACTCAAGTTCATGTTTACTCTTTTCCAGGTTGAGGAAAACAGAAGTAGCTTGTTCTTTTTTCTGCTGTTCCTGAGATTCTTTCCCATGAGTCCAAACTGGTTCTTAAACATGACCTCCCCGATACTGAATATTCCAGTCACTCTTTTCATCATGGCTGTCTTCATTGGTAAACTCAGTTAAATGGCAGCAGAGGATATTTCAGAACATTATTTCTAGCATTTATTTGAAACATCTGTATTTTCTTTCAGGCCTGATGCCATACAACATCATCTGCGTCCAGACGGGATCAATGCTGTCTCAAATCTCCTCTCTGGATGACTTGTTCTCCTGGAGTGTGGTGTTAAAACTACTGCTTATTGCCTGTGTTGCTCTGCTGCCTGGGGCTCTGATTCGTAAATACACTCGGCATCTCCACCTGGATGGTCATGAAACAAATGGACTCGGTCAAGACGAGAAGAAGAACAGATAAAAGACAGTGTGGGGTCAGAGATTCGATCCCCCTTGGCTGGTTTGTGGGTGACTACTATTTGTATTTACAGTGGCTTTTAAGAGCTCTTAAATCTTTTTTGTGGCCTCACAAAATTTTTAAATGACTTCACCTGGAAGGCTGCTATGTCTTTACTGGCATGGACTGAAATTTAAGTGAGAAAAAATGACTTTTGCTGCCTTTTTGGGAAGTTCTGTATTTATATAATATAATATTGGTGGTCTTGAATTCTGATTCCTGCCTTTATGTGCAAATCACAGAAATATGAAACTATATTAATAGGTCAGTTTTCTCTTACTATATGTACTGTACATGTATTCTAGTGCACATCAGCTGTCCATCACAGGTGTTCGTGGTTTAAAAGTGAAATTTTGCAGCAAAATATAGACATTTGAGGTATTTGATACCATTCTTCTGTATTTACAAACTGTAATATCATGGATTTTGGTTGAAGTTTCACCTCAGCCTTAAAAGTGACCTACCTCACTGAAGTGAAATGTTTCATATTTTACTTTCTTGGAGTACTTGTAAATATTAAAACATCAATGTGTAAATATTCGCTATGGGGTTTGTTTCTTTATGGGGAAGAGGGCAGTATGTGAAGTCCTGCCTTGTCACTGAAAGCCCATCCAACTTAATAGTGTTGAAATGATGAATTAAAGCTAATTCTGGTTTATGTATCAGTGGCATTAGCAATGCTGGGAGCAGAATGCAGTATTTTTATTCACCGAACACCCACATCATGTGAGTAAAGCCGTTTACAGTGTGATCAATCATCTGATAATAAACTCGTTCCATTAGATTTTGTCCGAATATTTTCTAAACTAATTGCAATTTTTCTGATCATTTCTAATAAAAAAAATAAAGAATAAAGATGGCTTGTTTGTAGGGCTGCACAATTTCGATAATATTTTAATACGGATACAAAATAAAATAATAATTACTCCCAAATAGTAATATAAAAATTATGCAAAAAACTTTTAATATTTCACTGTAAATAGTTCATGAATAATATTTTAATTTAGATTATAACAGTAAAATTGCAATACTGATATTTATGGTGATATTATTGCGATTTAGGTTTTGGTCTTAGGTGTTCTTTGTCGCATCTTCCTCTTTATGATGTGCCACATGTTTTCTATGGGTGAAAGATCTGGACTGCATGCATGCTGCCCATTTCAGTACCCGGATCCTTCTTCTACGCAGCTATGATGTTGTAATTGATGCAGTATGTGGTCTGGCACTGTCATGTTGGAAAATACAAGTTGTTAACTGAAAGAGGCGACGTCTGGATGGGAGCATATGTTTTTTTAAAACATTTTCAAAAGAATTTCTAACTTTGATTTGTCTGACCACAGAACAGTTTTCCACTTTGCCACAGTCCATTTTTAACGAGCCTTGGCCCAGAGAAAATACCTGCGCTTCTGAATCATGTTTAGATATGGCTTTTTTGAGTTTTAGCCAGCAACTGCGAATGGCACGGTGGATTGTGTTCACCGACAGTGTTTTCTGGAAGTATTCCTGAGCCCATATTGTGATTTCCATTACAGTAGCATTCCTGTATGTGATGCTGTGCTGTCTAAGGGCCCGAATATCACAGGCATCCAGTGTTGTTTCCCGGCCTTGACCCTTATGCACAGAGATTGTTCCAGATTCTTTGAATCTTTCGATGGTATTATGCACTGTAGATGATGATAGCTTCAAACTCTTTGCAATTTTTCTCTGAGAAACCGCTTTCTGATATTGCGCCTCTATTTTTCGCCACAGCATTGGGGGAATTGGTGATCCTCTGCCCATCTTGACTTCTGAGACACACTGCCACTCTGAGAGGCTCTTTTTATACCCAATCATGTCGCTAATTGACCTAATAAGTTACAAATTGGTCATTGAGCTATTCCTTATATGTACATTTAACTTTTAATTTCTCTTTCACAGTGAAACACACAGCGTCTATACGACATGACGGAGGCGGCAACAACAATACTGCAGCAAGAATAAAAGGTACGCCTTCTTTCTTTTCGTGAACATCTGGGTGGCGTTATGCAAATCTTCCCATATAGTGGATCTTCTTTATGCACCAAGAGCTTGTAACACTCCAAAGAGAAAGGAAAATTTGAAATTGCATCATATGACCCCTTTAAGTGCGTTGCTAAATGAATTTCCATGTCTCGTCAGAACATGCTCAGTGTTCAAATTCACTCATTTTCATTCACTCGTCCTGTGGACTATATTAGTTGAGTACAGTAAGGAATTGTGAATGAGGGTGAGGGAAGTATTGTGGATACATCCTTCAGACACAAGGATTTTATAAAGAATTTTTATTGCTCAAATCCATGTTGGTCAGCAGTACAGTTCACCTACATTTCAAAACAACATGGTTGTTAGCAAAAAAAAAAAAAAAAAAGGTTCAGCTCTCAGTCCCCCAACCCCCCACTGCCCACAGTCCAGCTGAGGGGAGTCAGGGGACACGGCAGGCCATGCAGCGAGCCCAGTCTCTGTTTCACATTGCTCGAAAGGAACAAACGTGAGAAGCTAGAGAGCTGCGTAGGAATGGATCCGCCGTGGTAAAGGCGCAAAGAAGTTTTCACAGCCTATGATTTGCATTGATTTCTCATGCATCGCTCTGATTTCCTGCTCTCGTCCCGAGTTAAACATTTCTAGAACGGTGCCGTCATACTGTGAGCAACTATAGTTGTGCCTGTGGTCTATTCTAATTTCAGAAAATGTACATAGAACAGCACCTACTTTGTCTCCACTCACCCTAAAAGCTTTAGGGCCCAAAGTGAACCACTATGAGATTTCATGCCAAAACTACAAACAACAGCTATCCTAAACTGACCTGATTCGTTCGACTTAGCTATGACTTTTTGGCCTAAAGTTAATGCAAAGACCTCAATTGTTCCTAGCGTTACATTACAAGATAATCATATTGGATAGCAAGACTACAGAGACAATATAACAGTGTGATGTTAGTTAATGCATGTATCGACTAATGCTTCCATAAAGTTAATTACTGATGCAAGACTGATGCACACGTGACAAAGCTTCGAAATACAAACTCTTCAGAAAAGTTAAGAACCACTATTGAACATTAGATAGGTGTCTATCGACAGCGTGGTGTGAGTTACAGTTACAATAACAGTTCAAAGTGATCAGCGTTATCATACTGCTACACAACCTGAACTCCATCAATGAGCAAACACCTGAGATTAAGCATCATTCAGGGGAAATGACGGCCTCGTCTAGCTACAAGCCTTCACAGAGTCAAGAACCATAAGATCTGTGTTCGGATTCTTGAGAGAAAAGTTCGTAAGACCTGATCTGCACCTGATATCTTTGCTACTCTTTGCAAATACGTGTGGACGGGTTGCTTCAGTAGGTAAAAGTGTCAAATTACACAGGTCTACAGTAATACACCTCTATTGAATACAGTTAAACGTTACAACTAAAACTAGTGGGACAGCTTGCAGTTCAGTCCACAGACAAATCATGTGAATAACTGTGTGAAAGCAAACCAGCCATTGCAAGTACATGCACCTGGACCAAACATAATGACCATCTACGGCCTTCGATCTTGATTTTACATAGGCCTTGTTGTTTTATCTGAGGCAACAAAAATACCTGCATTTGTGATTTTTGTGGGATTACAATAAATGTTTTTAAAAAACAGTTACTCTGTGGATTACATCAGAATTTTTCTTTTTTTTTATATATTTTTTTTTTCATATTAACCTGCTTTTGTTTTTTGAAAGGTCTTGATAAATAAAAAATAATAAAAAATTAAAACAAAACCTCAATTTAAAAATTTGGTCTGACTGTAATTCCTGAATTTAGACTTAAATGTGAAGAGAAAGCTGGCTTACGGTTCAGACCACGAAGCTGCTCCTGGAGAATGCGTTGAATTAAGCCATTATACTTGATATTCATCGTCTTAATAACCATTTGTCAGTACACAGTATCCACATTCAGAACCCCTTTTGGGCAAGTAAATAAATTGTATAAATCATGAGGTTGTGATCAGTGAAGTAACGCAGAAAATTTGCATACAGTTTTGAAAGCTTTAAGATCCATTCGTTTTTGTCAGATGGACCTGAAGACTTCAGACTAGATATTTTTCTTGATCTCTTTTATTATTAATAAAAGGAAAATGTTCAAAACTTTCAGTTTACAAGGCATACAAAATGTGAGGAGAAAAAACAGGGAAATTTAAGATTGGACTGAGGTACCCTGACGCATGAGGTAGATCACATTACTGACATGCGCACCGATCACATTCGGATCAAAGTGTTGCGGTGATTCATTACTGTTCTTACCGTTAGTCTACAACCAATATTCATAGTCTACTTCCAAGAAAACAAACACTTCCCTTCAGAATAACATGGCAGTGTTCCACCAAAAAAGACTTGTTTTTTTTCTGTTTGTTTCTTATTAATAGTTCTCGTCACAAAATAGGAAAAAAATAGATTCATAAATATTTCTCTCTCTTTATATATATCTATATACACACATGCATACACACTAATGGAAGCTGTGCGTATTGGCATAAGCCTTGTGTCTGGAAGATGAGGCTTAGCTCTCATTGGGTGAAGGAGCTGTCAGTGATGACGTAGACCGGTGACGTTTAAGGCCACAAACTTCCATGGTCAAAAAAGAAGAAGAAAATAAAGCACAAAGGGATATCCATGCCTGCACATCCTGTTGGAACAGTTGATCCATTTCCCAAAACAACCAGAGTATCAGTAAATAAAAAAATACCCAATCTCGCCGACCAACCAGCCTTACCAAACATGACAGGGTGGTTCTCTTTCTAAAAGGCTGCTTATTGTACATTCACAGCTGTCATGCCATTTAGAAAGCTCCCTGACAAAGAGATTTAAAGCCAAACGCGGTCGTGTGTACCACAGGTCATAAGATGCCTCCTAATCCCACATCAACCTGACCCTCCAATCACATTTTCAGTCTCTCAACTTTTCGTTTTCTTTCAGCATAGATTAAGGCAGAATTCTTGGTGCACATTCGATTTTGCTTCTGCCCAAGCCAGTAAAGGTGCGCTGTCTTTCAGACGCTGGTGCTTGCTTTATATTCTTTTCATATCCCCTAAAGCAAACAAGGGGTAATGACTCCTAATCCACATCTACCACATCCCTACTTCCGTCTCGTAATGACTGCCGCCACAAGAATTCGGTGGCATTGAAACGACTAAATGCAGAGGCTGCAAAAACACTGGCATAAAAATAAAAAGGGAGTGTAAGAGCTGGACAGAAATAACAACAAACTACATATGATAAAAGCAAAAAAATTTGATATGCACAGAAAGAAATGTTTCAACGGCATCCGTTGGCACGCACAGGCTAAGTAACAAGGTTGAGTTGTGGAGCTGGATGATGTGTCCCGAAATGCAAACAGGCTAAGATATGTGTAAACGTTCTGTCATTTACATTTCCCAAATTGCTAGTCCCATCATCAAAGAGATCCCAAAAAAAAACATCATTTCAACTACATGCCCAATGGCTTGTGCAAAACAAGAAGAATCGTGCTTCTGCTTCAGACATAACAGTATATTTGTTCTAGTGTACTGGTGAGAATACTTGTGATTGTTGAAATCGCAATCTGGGCATCACTTAAAATAAAAAAATCTCGGTCGCCAGCTGCTAGTGCACACCCACACTTTACCTACCCGAGAAAACAGCAACACAACTCAGTCAAAATGCATCAGTGTACACGTGTTAATGGAGCTTCTCATCTGTGTAAAAGGGTTAGTTCACCCGAGAACAAAAATTCGTCCATCTTCTACTCAGCATCCTAGGTGTTTGTGACTTTCTTCTTTCAGAATAATTCTGTCAGAAGTCTTCCTGTTCCCAACCGTCAGCAAGTGAGAAAAAAAAGTGTTTGAAATCTGGATATTTATCTTACAAAAATGCATGGATTCGCTAAAGGGGGCCTTTATTCACCCCCCGGAGCCGGCCTTGTGAGGGATGTTTTATTACAGATGCACGCACTTTATTTCACGTCTTCTGAACTGTTGACAACAAACACCAGCTTACCCCCACTGATAGGCTTGGAAGAGCAAGGACAATTTTTAATATAACTTTGATTGGATTATTCTGAAAGAGGAAAGTCACATACACCTAGGATGCTTCGAGGGTGAACTAACACTTTAACCCTAGATTAAGCCTAAATTAAGAAGTTTATAAAGAAATTGTTACATGGGGCAACCCTGATGTTTCCCGTCCTGATAACAGATGCCCTTCTCATACTAAGGGTGTGTTTGAACGATACAAGGAACGCTTGTCTTCCTTGCGCTTCATCCCCCTCCCCCCCTCCCCAAGCTGGCAGTGCACTCAGAGCCCTTCTGCCTGTGGCTCCTTCATCTCCCCCAGAAAGAAGTTCTTTGGTTTTGATCCCACGGCTGCTGGTCTGCCCGGCCGGTCCCCTTCATCCGGTCTGGTCTGATTCCAGTTGGGAGGGCTACATTCACTGGCAGGTGCCCGCTGGGACTGCCCTGATGGTCACTTGGAACTGTGTGTCACGGGGGCGCTTTGCTGGTGCTTCTGCTCCTGTTGTTTCACCTGCTGGATGATCTCCCTGATTTTCCTCTGTGCAGTCTGTGGGACCAGAGGAGAGTATGTTTATAATGGTAAATGTTCACTTTGGGTTTATTTTCAGTAAGAGTGGTGGCTGAATGAAGGTGACGCTATAAGCCATTGTAAGATTTTATGTTTTGTCACTGCCATGTGTCTTTGACTGATAAGAGGGGATTTTACTTTTTGCATTTAGCCTTTATATGGTCAAGAAGCAACATTAAAAAAAATTAAAGTTAAAATACACATTTGTAGTGATGAGTGGTGTATAATTCACCTGGCTGGCAAAGAAATGCCCACTAATTTTGACAAAGACCTCGTCGTTCTCATCTGGGGTTTGGTCCCGTGGCACTATGACCTCTGCACTGGTTAGGTTCTGCAGCTCATTAACCTGAAACAGGTTTAGAAAAACAGGCTGATGACGCCACTTCCTAACAGTACACCTAATAATAATGTCAATTGGGTCAAAATGTGCAAACACCGTGGTTCAATCAGACTCGTACAAAAACAAGTAGCACATATCCATTTGCTCATTTGTACACGACCTACGTCAAGACCAAGCTGCTATGATGCCCTTAGGCAACAACAGCAACCCCTGTCTACTCTAAAAATGATGCCCCTTTGGTCTGTGTCACTGTGAATAGAGCCAAATATTTCCTAGAAACAAAATGTACCATTCATGAAACTTATAATAATCCTGACTAGAACAGGTCACGTTGATTTGGATCAGCCTGTCCTCTGCAAAGCCTTAGAGTAAAATCTTTTGCCATAATAAAGGTTTTCCCCTTAAAAAAAAAAAAAGAAAAACTTTCACCGCCATTTCATTGTTTTTAGTGAATTTGCTGACCAAATTACACAGAAAAATTTGTCTGGTACATACAAAACGATTATCAAAGACAATAACAACATTTCAATAATTTGCTCTAGTGGCATGTATAGCTCTCTTTTAGGAACTCTTCACACCACATTAACTCTGATTAATCAACAATGTTCCCGAACATTTAATTGTTTTTGTAAAGCTATTTTAAATGTTTTATGGACTCTGACAAAAACTGTTAACTTTTGCAAACCTATTTTTGACTTAACCATTTATAATCGTGCACAGGATAAAACAACACTGTGAAGTAGGGCTGTGTGATATGGACAAAAAAAACCTATCGCGATTTCTTTGATCAATTTTGCGATTTCGATTTTAATCACGATTTTGACACACACAGACATGCGTTACTCATAAATGCATCCAGTATGAATTTGAAACATATTTCCAAAGGAAAACCAATTAGAGCTTAATCAAAAAGTTGTAACATGTCTGGTACATAGGTAAAATGTCTAGACATATGGCAAATAAATAAATAAATAAAATCCTGTCCTGTATTTGCCATGTATTGGTCATAGAGCTCATTGTAGCCGTGCCTCAGGTGTTGAAATATCTTTGTTGTACCAGGTTCAAATGTACTCTGTCTGCGTGCGTATACAGTATGTGTATGCTTTGCAGAAGCAGCAGTGAGAGCGCATTATAGTAGCGCCAAACTACATTAATATAAATACACACCACAAACAGAGTGTGTGAACCTGGAGTTGCGTAGGCCATTCCCCGTTCTGCTCTGTTCTCACGCTCCATTTAGGCGCACTGCATTCTGATTGGTTCGGATAGCATACTGCGGGAGGCTGGGACCGTGGAAGATTGTGCTATACGCCCAAATCGTGATTTGATGATGATTTGGATTAACCGCACAGCCCTACTATGAAGCAGTCCTACCGTGTTGGAACATCACAGAAGTAGTAAGTACGATCAGAAACATTCAGTGTTTCACCATATTCTCACCGTTTTGCCGCCTTTCCCGATGACCCTCCCCGCTGCTGAAGAGGGCATCTTTATATGTGTCTCCAGCTTCACTTCCTCTTTTGCAGAAAAGAAATTCTCTTCTTTCAGTTTCCCAAATATCCTGCCCTGGGCCTGAAACGCAGAAGCAAAGTCAATGTCCATTGTTCAGGGGCATTATAGGGTACAACAGAACTAAAGGCCATACAGAGTCAATTCAAATATTTTTTCAATTTTCATATTCTAATTAATCCTGGGATTTTAATGTCTATGGTATAACTGAGCCATAGTCATCTGCTTCCTCCCTGTTATTTTGTGTCCCTGATTTACCATCCTCTCAATTCGGTTTTTATTTTTCACATTCAGAGAGTTTACCTTTACCTTAAACTGAGCTTCTGGTGGGCCAGTGATGATGACCATCCTCTGAGTGACGTCAGGACTCTCTGCAGGTGCGATCTGAACATAGAGAACACCACATTAATGTACATGCACGTTGATTTTACATATCAAGATCATACTATTTACATACCACAACACGACATTATTTTATGACATAATCAACAACATGCCACAAATGCTGTTGACGGAAAAATATTTGCTTTAAAGAACATTTTATTTCTATTGCTATATCTGAAGTGTGAACCATTCATAGAGCTCATTCTCCGAAAAGTCTCATCACACAGCCACCAGAGGTCTCTGTTTCCAATTACTTCCAATGGCAGTCTCTGATCAATAGGGGTTAAACTGTTTACGTTCTCAATGTTTCTTTTGTATTTTGATTTTGTGGCCATGAATTCAGTTAAATCAGTAATTCGATAAAATATCAGATGTCATTAAACCATATGCTGCATTAAAATACACCACACTGTAAAATCAGCTTTTATTGAAATATGTAGAACACATAAAACATCAATATGTTACTCTCTAAGTCTAAATTACTTCATCTATATTAAGAATTACTGAAAAACACATTTACACTACAAAAGTTTGGGTAATTTCTTTTGAAAGAAATTCAGTTTATTCAAATGCATTAAACTGATCAAAAGCAATAATAAAGACGCTATAAAATGTTACAAAAAAAATCTGTGAAATGCTGTTCTCATTAACGTTCTATTCATCAGAGAATTGTACAAAATTTTAAGGCTGGACTGGAGTAATTGCTGCAGAAAATTCAACTCATTCAAATTTAAATCACATAATTTTTTTTTTAATTTTTTTTTTTAATAATTTTTCACAATAATGCAGTTTTACTGTATTTTTGACAAAATAAATGCATTCTTGCATATTTTCAAAGATGCCATTAGACATGAAATGAACTGAGGTACAAACACATTCTGAACTATTGGCGGTGAGCTCTCACCCCTTCGGATTACCCAGCAACCCACAGGACTGGCTGAATCAACAGAAAGAAGGTTACAGATGATTGGCTCACCCATACTGAGGCACTAGGCCAAATCTGAGCATGATAT